>NC_132939.1:71949000-72229000 GCF_034638445.1 Ciconia boyciana | reverse complement strand
GAGCGGTACTTAAACAACAATAACGCTGTTATTTGTGTTTATAAATTAGCAGTATCTGTAACTCGTTCTTTCCTCAGGTGCTGCGCTTGGTTCTTAGCAAGGTTCGTCTGGGTTGTGATGTTATATTTGGTGTGTCATGACTTTTCTGGGCTTTGTTTTATCCTTTCTTGTCTCTGAGCTTCGTAATCCCGTGCCGGAGTTATCCTTATGACTAATTTCTGGGAGGCAGGACTACGCTGTGTCGCAGAAACAAGAGTTACCAGGGAGGCAAAATGAGCAAAGGCCAACCCAAAGCTCAGCTGCGGGAAGAGCATGGCCCGTGCTCCCCCGGACGCCCAGGGCCCAGGGACAACCAGCTCGTGGACAGTGTGCCAGCAGGCACTGGGATGCACCTCCCTTTGCTCTCTTCTTAAAATGGTGTAAAGCGATTTGGTGAAAAAGGAACAAGGACTGGTCATTGGCACAAGCAGCGGTTAATCTTTTGCTGCTACCTTGTGAATAACGGACAGAAATTTTGGTCTGGCAAGGAAAGTAGAATGCACCCATTCTTGTTAAGCAATTACGGATGCATCGTGAAAGAAAATCCTTCCTCCCATTTTGAACTCCTGATAAGAATTTCATCAGAGGCGAGCAGCTTTGCAACAGCCACTCTCACAAGCTTGTTCTCTGGCTTTATCTATTTGCATCGAGGCTTTATGATCTGCCCTTTCAGTAGCATTCCCGTCTTGTGCAATGGCTTTTAGCCAAGTTGGTTAATCGCTTCTGTTAACTTCCTTTTAGTCTGAAAAATTTAACTCCCTTGAATGCCTTGTTGTTTCTTATTAAGACACTGGCTACTACTGGTGAAAGATGACTGATTGCAATAGCTGTAGGCAGATCCCATGCTGATTAACAAGCCACTTGAAAATAATATGCTTTTTAGCTGTTAGAATTATTTGCTTTCCTTTCTCGGGGCATTTAACACTCTAGGATGTAAAGATTTAGCCAATCGAGAGAATGAAGCTTTTAGCTCATAGTGGACTTCAAAAATCTCTCTAGCTGGAAAGGGGCTATGCACTCATTTTCTTTCCAAGACCCCATAGTGTTTGGTATTTCAGTAGAAGCTTAGTTGCTAAAACTGATCCTGACAACCTGCAGCAAGACTGAGTACTAAGAGGAGGAGCTTATGCAGCTGTAACTGAAGGGACAGGCCACGTTCAAATCACCAACCTGGGAGATTCTGTGCTGCCTTTGACAAGTCCCGTAGCAGCTCTCTTCTTCGCCATGCGTAAATCCAAGGGAAGACCTTTTCCTGGCTCCTCCTCTTTCCTAGGGTTAATGGCATCTCTCTCTGTGTTTCGATTGCCATGTGCAAATCCTCTTTCAGTATACAAATATCACCTGGAAGAACCATGTGGATTTAAACGCTCGGAGAGATCTTTTTCTCTCTCTCTCTCTCCAGTGAATAAAATTTTGCTTTACTTTTATGCCAGTAGCACATTGTTTTGCTGCTCATCTCCACTGAAAGTGGATAGAAATTTTGCATACGTTATGCTCAAATTATCCTACACCTCATTTAAGGCATGCAAAGCGGAGCTAATACACGGTGGTACAGCAGTGCTGTTGCTGCTTCCCAGGCCTCTGCCAGTGCTGCAAAAGATGTCAAGGTCGCATGGAGCATTGCCTGCGGGAGCCCGGTCAGAGAGGCGGCAGGCCTTTCTAACCAAAATTTTCATTCTGCCTGGCTTTTATGGGTTCTTTACCTTGTAAGACCGGGTATTAGTAACTAATATTTCCACTTTGTTTGCAGGTTAATGGGCAACTGGGATAGGGTAAGATCTCGCAGCTCTTCCCATGGGGGTGGGCTACCTATCCACCCCCATGGGAGCCACGGTTACGCAGATCTGCGATGCTGTCGAGCAAAACAAAGCTGCAGCTCACACATAGGATGTTCTTTCCTTCTCTCTTTTTAAATTTTTTTTTAGAATTCCCCTCTATCCATATCACAGGGCAAGGGGTAAGGCGGTATTTCAGCCTCTCTTGGAGAATGTGATTTAGTTACTAGTGTAAGAAGGAGGTTCCCTGAGTGACAGCCCAGCAACCTGTGGTGTTGATGCTGTTAAACTACTGAAGCTCCTTCATGTGTGAGAAGAAAACATGTTCCCCTGGCAAAGGCACGGTCTCGCAGTGCTAAGCAGTATCCACACATGAAATGTTTGCCAAGGACAGAAAGGGGCTGCTCCTGTGCTATGAACGGGATCCAGGCCCAGCCTGGCCTAGAAGTCCTGTTTGCAGCAGTTAAGCCAATTCACTCCAGTCTTTAAAAATATTTCACCGTGCCCTGGTACTGTGACACTTCCCAGGCAGCCCAGTAAGTGAAAATAATATAAAACTGGTTTATGTGATAAATTTTTTTATACTGATTACTGAGAATAACACTACATATTTAAAATATTGATGTTTGGATTGCATTTAGCTGCAGTCTTTATGCGTCTTTCTGAAAATTTAGCAGTAAAATAATGTCTGCCTGGCATTTAATAATTAGAGATACAATAAATCATCCTTTAAAAAGGGTGACTATGTTCCATGTGCTAAAAAAATGAAAATGAGAGACAAGAAGAGTATCTTCCCCTCCAGGACTTCTGCCGACAGCAGAGATGTCCTCAGGAGGGGGAACCCGAGAAGGAAGATCAGATTTTGCACTGGGTTGGCTTCACCCGTGCAGAGATCAGCGGCTCCCAAGACTGCCTTGCAAAAAGGGAATCTGCCCTCTTCTCACCTCACTTCTACCAACTGAAAGCAGCCTCAGAGCTTTCATCAGACAATCTTGCTTTCTGCTACCTGAAAGCAGTAATTTGAGAAAACACACAAAATCTCCAAAGAAAAGCACTGTCCAAAATTCTGCCCTCTGGCAGACAGCGTCAGAGCACGAACAGAAGTTGTCTCTCGCTAAAGCAGAAGGTATCTTGAAAAGATAGTCCCAGATTAAGACGTCTGTATCTGCTGATGGTTTGATGAGGAGCACGGACTGCTACAAATGAGTTCAATTCCTGGGGAAAGGATTAGAGGCTCAGTCGGCTGAGATTCAAGGCTTTCCTACAGGCTCGGTCTCGCTGCTCTCTTTCTGGTTTGCACTTTTACACACCGAGGTTCAGCTGTCCGGTAACAGAGTGCTCTCTCTGTCAGCTCCCACTTGAGTGCCTGGCCCCGCTATGCGCAGCCGTATTAAGAGCGATCGAGATTGCTTTGTCTTCCCTCACAAACACAGCTGGTATATCAGCTGTAAATATCTGTGATTTATCTTTGCCCGTTTCTTCCATTTTACGTAATGCATGAGATGGACACAAATGCTCGGTGTTAGGGATGTTAATGAGCTTCCAAATTCTGGGCTACTTCTGTGCTGGATAAATGTGGAGTAATTACTGTAATCCTTACTTGGAAAATTACAGCAACATAAATGCCACCAAAACTCAGAAAGCTTGGGGTTTACAACTTTGATCTATTTACAGGCACTCTTCAAAATGGTCTAAAGGAAATAATGGTGATACGCATACTTCACATAGCCATCATAAAAAGGAAATTGTACAACAAACCATTCATCAGAAATCACTGTGAGTGAATGATGACTCCCTGCCGGAGTTATAGGCACTGTCTAAAATGAGGAATAAAATAAACTGAAACAAAGCAAGCCACGAGATCACTAGTGGAAGTATTTAAATACTATAGTTATGGGCTAAGCACAAGGAAAAGTGTCCCCATTCCATTAAAATGTTCTAGCTGGAGGTCTGGGAGTGAGTTTCCTTAACAAGTATCTCACATCAAGGCTGGTGTTTTCTGATCAAAGCGGGCAACTACCAGTCTGTGAATGTGACTTGAACAACATTCAAGGTGTTAGAGTGATTTAGAAGAAAAGGATAATTAAGGGCATGGATTTAACATGCAGCGTGTGTTTACTGAAGACAAGTCATACCCAACAAAACTGAGAGCTCAGTTTGTAGGCAAAGGACACCCTCAAAATCACATCTGTCTGGAAATCCTTAGTGAACCTGATATGCAGCCACAGGGGAAACGAATTTGTGTTACTCCAAAAGACGGGAGTTAGCAGAGAAAGGGGGTTTAGTGGGGAGCATTGTAAGGAAAAATAGGAGGATCTAGTTAAATTGCTTTTACATTTTTGTGAAAGATACCAGTAAAATATTCTGGCTGTGCTAATTCAATTTTTCAACAGAAAAAACTTCTGAGATCTTTCCAGTACAAAGAAGGCTTGGGACAATCTCAAAAGATGGCCTTGAGTATTGAAGCTGTCAGCATGATGCCACAGGCTGGAGTATTTGGTTATTTACATTGATGAAAATACTGTGGTTTTGGAAAGATGGTAAATGTATGTACGTATATATTAAATATATTAACGTGTAATAATTATATATGCTTATATCATGTACATATAATATATACAGAATATGTGTCTATGTCTCTGGAAGACAGCCCTTCCGATCCTGTGCTCAAATACGGCCAGCCTGGAGGTCAGATCCAATGTCAAAATTCAGCTGGGTTGCTCAGGGCCTGTCCAGTTCAGCTCTGAATATCCCAAGGATGGAGATCCTGCGGCGTCTCCGGGGCTCTGCTCCGGCATCTTACCACCCTCACGCTCAATAGCGTTTCCCAACAGCTGATCGTACCTTGCTTTGTTTCAGAGGTGTCTTACGCCCCTGCCCACCCTGCAACATCCCCGACGGCGGCTGGAGAGAGCAGCAAGAGGTCTCTTCTCCCTGTCACTCCTGCTTGCGCAGCATTGCTTCTCCCCACTCAGGGTCCATCATGCCTCTAAGGGCTTCAAAGTAGGATTTTTTTGAAAATAGGTACTTGTACGTGTGTTGAAAATATGTACCTTCACTAGGGGATCAGCGCTCCGGTTAAGCCTTCATCCACTTCTGTAATACACAGATTATATAAAGTGATAAAGGACAACTAATTCAAAACTGCTCTAATAGCTTTCCGATAGTCCAAGCTTATAGCTAACAGACACCATAAAGATCTCTCTGGCTGCTTCACATATCTTTGACAATGTTATTTAGAGGATGGGCTGTACTGAAAAAACTTTACATCCTGTGTACATCACGTTATTCTTCAGAAAAGATTACTTCTTGAAGTTTCGATTAGTGTACCAGGTGTCCAGGTAAAATAAAAAGAACTCATTGGCACGTCAACATGTTTTGCCATGAAATTTTCTGTAACTTTTCACAGAAAGCAGCGTTCCACAACTCTCATTCTCCGTGCCTTTCTTGTTGCCTCTCCTTCATCACTCATTTGGAGTTGGTGATATGTTGCCATTGAAAATCATACTGTGATACAATGCAGTGTGACAGCCGCAATTTGGCACAACACAACACATCAGCGGAGGAAACGGCAAGGAGCATTTCCCTGAAACTGCAGTTTCGAGAACAAACCAATTACTGCAGCAAAGCTGCTGCTCAGAATTAAACAACCTTCATTATCCTCAAGTAGGTGTCAGATCAGAAGAGCTCATGCTGGGGCTTGTTCAGGGTTATCAGGAAAGCTTTATTTTCAGGGCACTTGTACGAAGGGACGTAGCAGTCCCACCTGTACTGATAAGCCCATCTATTACTTATTGTAGCCCAGATGTTATGTGGAGATCCTCAGAGAAAACAATAAAACAACTCAGTAAGTGCTCTTTGTGACTTCTCTGTCACCTTTGCATTCCAAATGTAAAAGTGGATTAAAAGGAAAAGTGTAAGCCGCAGCGCAAACAGCAGCACTATTCAGTGTTAACAGTGACTCTGAAAAATACATTGTCTCTTGCCTTAACTTTTGGACGTTACTGGTAATAGCAAGAGACCCAGAGCAAAACCAGCAGCGGGCAAAGCCCTGGCCTGCCCCAGCCACAGTTGCGCAAAAATACTCCGCGGCCAAAGGAAGCCTGCCCTGCCCCAGCCCTCACCCACCTCTGCCCTGCCCCAGCCCTCATCTGCCCCTGCCCTGCCCTCCCTCACCCGCCCCTGCCCTGCCCCAGCCCTCACCCACCTCTGCCCTGCCCCAGCCCTCATCTGCCCCTGCCCTGCCCTCCCTCACCCGCCCCTGCCCTGCCCCAGCCCTCACCTGCCCCTGCCCTCCCCCACCTCTGCCCTGCCCTCCCCCACCTCTGCCCTGCCCCACCCCTCGGCAGCATCCCTCCAGGGCAGACCTTTGTCATTGCACCAGGGACTGGACGTCCCCCGCCAGGTCCTTCTGCCCTTCCCCTGACCCCGCGTCCCACACCGACAGGCTTCGTGGAAACACTCGCTCTTTTATCTGATGACTGTCAATAACTAAACCTCTGTGTGGAGAAGCCACCCGATATTCATTTTTATTCTTTGGTATCAGCTTTTGAATGAAAGGATTTTCACTCAGCCGACAGGACGGGCACACATTACCGACTAATAGAGCGTGCAGTTTATCTCCCAAACAGAAGGCTGTGTTGAGTAATGGAAGCATAAAATATATATACCTGAAAAGAGGAGAGGAGCTGTCATAAGGAAATAATGATCCTGTCTTAAGGGTGCACTTACAGGCTGGTGCAGCTGTAACATTGATCATGAAAATTCTACATACAAGTTAATTTTGCTTGCTGTTGTTCAGCATAATTTAAGGCTGAAAAGGCACCGGGAAGCGAGCCATTTAAAAAAATATTCTGTGCCAAATAAAATAGTCCTCTCCGGAATTACAGCTGTTGTACAAGGGTGCGATGCGTGGGACACGAGCTGCAGCCGGCAGCGTGTGCTGCGGACGGTGCCTCGGAGCCCCCCGTCTGCCGGGCGACCCCGCTGCTCGCCCCCCGCGCCGGGACCCGCGCCCTGCCGCGCCTCTGCTTGGGCGCTCGGCCGGGCGCGCGGTGCAGCTCGGCCCTGGGCCAGAAAACGTTAAAACGGAAGAAGTATTGCCGGGCGCGCCGGCGTTTCGGTGCGTTCGTTCCTGCAGCCGCATTCCTGACTGCAGCGAGCGCGGGGCCCGAGCCACAGCAGCCCCGGACTGCAGCTGGAGGCTGGTTCGCGCCCGTCGCTCGGCCGCAGCCGCCGCTCCGGTCGCCGTTTGCCCCCTCTGGACGGCTTCCACCCCCGCTGCTCGCTGCAGCGCCGAGCTCCCCGCGCTGCCCTCCCGCGCCCGCGTTTCGCCAGCCCGGCCGAGCCGCCCGCCCGGCTCCCGCCGCCCGCCTCCGCCTCCGCGCCGGCCCCGCGGGGACGCGCCGCAGCCGCGGGGCCCTTCCTGGCCGCGGGGTGCCCCGGGGGGGGCGCGCCGGGGTCCGGGCGGGTGTGGGGTGCGTCCCGCCGCGGGACGCGGTGCGCGGGTCCCTCCGCGCCCGGCTGAGCGACGCAGACCCTCGTGGGCCGCCCGCGAGAGACGCCTCGCGAACGCGGCGCGGCGGGGAGGGGGCGGCGGGGCTCGGCAGCGGGGGGCTCTGCACCCCGGGCTCTGCACCCCGGGCTCGGCACCCCGGGCTCGGCAGCGGGGGGCTCTGCACCCCGGGCTCTGCACCCCGGGCTCGGCACCCCGGGCTCGGCAGCGGGGGGCTCTGCACCCCGGGCTCTGCACTCCGGGCTCGGCAGCGCGGGGCTCAGCAGCGGGGGGCTCTGCAGCGCGGGGCTCAGCAGCGGGGGGCTCTGCAGCGCGGGGCTCAGCAGCGGGGGGCTCTGCAGCCCGGGCTCGGCAGCGGGGGGCTCTGCAGCCCGGGCTCGGCAGCGCGGCCGGTGCTGCTCCCTGGCCACGGGCCGGGGCACTTCTGTCCGAGTTCCTACTCTTCTAAACTCGCGGGGAAGCCGCGCGGATCACAGCTGGGCCTCAGAGCCCGCTCCGCCGGACTGAACGTGAAGGCGGACCGCACCTGGAGACCGGCCCGTGCCCCCCGGCCTCGGGGCGGGAGGGGTCCCAGGCCGGGGCTCCGGGGCGGCTGCGCTGCTGCCCGCGGGGCAGGGCCGGGGCCGGGCGGGGACGGCTCCCGGGGCAGCGGCAGCGGCAGCGGGCGGGGTCCCTCCGCCTGCCGCGCCGCGGGCGACCGAGGGGCAGAGGGGACGCGGGTTTCTGCTGTGGGGCAGAATTCAATGAATGCGGTGTAACTGATGATACCCTATGCATCCTATTAAGTAATAGCAAAGAGCTACGCGTAATTCTATGCCTAAATTCCTTACTAAGGTTCACTATGTATTTTTAACTAGATAACTATTTAACTTACTGATAACGTGAGTAGCTGTTGGGCAAGGGTAGGTGCATGCCCCCTTTTCTTTCCATCCTGGAGCTCTCGTAGGAAACATGCTTAGCCACAGACTCTGTTTAGGTATCCGGCTGGTTCTGGATACTTATGATGGCAAGGGTTACAAAGGGAAAATAATTTAAGTAATGAGGGAACAGCGTAAGAAAATGTGAAGCAATAAGCACTGCAATGGGGAGAAGGCTTTACAATAAACAGTTCAAAAGGATGTGAAAACAAAGAACATATCACCGTCAGTGGAGCAGGAATTATTTTACAAGTCAACCACTTTAACTGTACAAACTGTTTAAATGGAAGGATATGTTTAGCAATTTGAAAAAACTTGCAAATTCTTGAAAGAAATGGGTTTGCTATGACATACTATGACATACATTAAATAGTCGACAGGACTGCCTAATGTGTTGTTATATTTGTACTGAGGATCCCATGTCATTCTGTAATTAATTTCATTGCAAGTCTGATATATGCATGCCTAACGCATCAAGAGGTAATGTGCAGATGTACGCTGTTCATAAGACTATCAGTAATTCCACCACTGTTGACAATCAGCTCACGGAAATAAGTTGCCAAATCCCAGCAGGATTCCCCTACACAGAGTTTGAACCCGTCTTATGGGAGATGAATATCCTGTGCTGAAGTGCTGCGCTTCTGAAAAGTGGAAATCAAAACTCTTGTGAATTGAATGGCCTCATTTGCTCTCCAGCTAATTACATGTGGTTTTGTTCTGCTCTGTGTTAAGCAACACCTTTTGAATACTTTTATTAAAAAAAGGAAAAAAATTGGCTACTCGGTAGTAGTCAGTAGTCATGGGAATAGGGCATCTGACTCACCTGAGGTTAAGACTTAGTGACTTCTATTTCATGCAGATTTTGCTGGTGTACTGGCTGCTGGTTAAGCACAGAAAATGGTATTTTGAAGGGCCAGAGTTTACTGCAATACCTGTCGATACCCATAGGCACACACAGAGAGGACAGAGGAAGGACCAAAGGCTCTACAACGTGCAGCATCACGCAGCAGCTCTCCCTTATGTTGGCTGAGCATCCCTACCCCTCGGAGTGAAACCTGGGACAACTTCTCAGCAGGTTGTTTATCAAAGCTGATTACCTCCGACATTGTCCACTCCAGAAAAGACAGTGGCCAAGAAGGGCTAACACAACAGCCTTCAGATATTTAAAAACCTGTTGCAGAGAGGAGACGGTCTGCTCCTCAGGCCCATGGTCAAAATGGCAACAAGCAGCAGTCTCTGTCATGCAACAAAGATTCACGTCGGGCATTAGGAAGGGCTCTCTAAGAACAAGGAAAACTGGCTGCCGAAAGAGACCCTGAGCTTCCCGCAGTGTTCCTGAAGGACAAACCGGACAGTTCTCAGGAATACCGCAAGCAAACGAGCACTCACAGTCTCCCTGCGCTCAGTTTTCAATAGTTCCACATTTCTCTCTCAATGCATCAGCGTTTTCTGACAAAAACTGGGTTTCAGCAATAAACTTCCAACCAGCTCTACTTTTGCAATTGCAAGTGAATAACTAAACTGAATACAATGTCATTAATAATCTGGGAAATAAAGTGTACAAGTGTTTGAACTGTGCACTCACAACTGAACACTTAAAGCTACTTGAGCTTAGACTTGTGTGCACAACTGAGACTTGCATATAGCTCACGTGTGTAGAAGCAGGGCTGAAAGGGAATCAATGGCCTTTGGGAACTCTGTTTCTGGAGCTGCAAACACTAGATTTACCAGGAATTAGCGCCCTCAGCGTCACACTCCTGAATCTAAGATTCACTAAGATTTACAATTGTAATGAAATTAGGCTGTGCTCAGCTCCGGTGCCCAAAGGACTCCTGCTGAGCACGGGACAGTGGAGGGCACAGAGCCAGTTCATGGCGGGGAGCTGGAACAGCACTGGACCCATCCTGCTGCAAGCGGGCAGCCGTGACCCCCCTCCCGGTACCTGCTGTCCCGCAGGAGCTCCCCTGGGTGTTTCTGTGCTGGGCTCTTATTTTCCCCTCTGCCTGCCAGCAGCCTGGTGTCTGGATCGGGGGAGCGGGGCTCCCCGGGGGCAAGAGCTCTTCCACTGCCTATTTCTTACCATCCCCTGACACTGGAAACTGTCCCGGACTCAGACCAGGAAGGTGTCAGTGCCTTGCACTGATTTCTCTATCAAACCTTGCATCTGTTAATTAGCAGATCTTGATTAGTAATCAGGGAGACCTGAATAGAAAAAGCCAAGGATCTCTTTGCTGCCTCTCCTTGCTGAACCCATGTGTCCCCCCAGTGCCCAGCGGTCCCCGGAGTCACCCAGGACACCAAAATGCCAGGCGCATTGATGGGGATGGGGCCTGACCCAATCTGCACAGCAGGGACCGTGTGGTCCGGTGGCTATGGAAGGAGGATGCTCTCTGTTGGCTCTCATGGTTTACTTCTCAGTTTGCCTCAGGCAAGACAAAGCAGAGCAAATCAATTCTGCAGGCAGTAATCAGGAGCGGTCTATTAATATGCCTAATTTTCACTGACCTGAAAATAATGTTTGTCTTGTCCAAGGATGCAGTTCTTGTTTCATTATATCATCATAGAATCATAGAATGGTTGGAAGGGACCTTAAAGATCCTCTAGTTCCAACCCCCCTGCCATGGGCAGGGACACCTTCCATGAGACCGGGTTGCTCAAAGCCCCGTCCAGCCTGGCCTTGAACACTTCCAGGGATGGGGCATCCACAGCTTCTCTGGGCAGCCTGTGCCAGTGCCTCACCCCCCTCAGAGTGAAGAATTTCTTCCTTATATCTAACCTAAATCTACCCTCACGCTTTTTAAATAAGTCTTGTTTTCTGTGAAGACTGCTTAGTGAAACAGTCTGCGATTCGTTGTCAGAAGCACTTTCTAAGCAAACCAAAGACGAAGCCTTCCCATCTGCTTTCTGGTCAGTTTGCAATGTGGTGTAACCAACCCCCCCGGTGAGACGCTTCAGTTGTGAAACCGAAATGCAATGAAAGTGTCATTAAGTGTCATTACATTGGTATGAACTGCAAGGTCTGCAGGCTTCCACAAAGAAGCATTTCTGATCAGGAATGAGACCATCGAGGAAGGTTCTAATTTTGAAGGGCTTTTATCTCGTTACACTAGGCTCACAGTTTCTTTGATGACTAAAATATAATTGAAGGAAGTGCTCCTGTCAGTAAGACTGATGCTAAAATACTCCCAAGCCTGACAAGTATTTTATTGATTTAAAAAAAAAAAAAAAGAAGACAAGTGGAACTAGGGAGATGAACAGTAATTCTTTTGGTTGAGTTTAAACTTGTGCTCAGCTATGGCTGAGGTTCCTTCTGTTTGAAACTCTGAATTAACAGTTCAGGTTTAGTTCTGGTAATAAAGTTTGTCACATAATAATAATTGTTCAAACCGTTCATAGTGCAGGTTCAGCGCAACTCCCTAAGAAGTCTTTGTACAAAATCATGTATGGAGGAATACCAAAGGTTTGCTTTTCCCGGCAGAATATACTGTACAAAGCAGTCTTCAAAGCATCCCACACCTGTGAGCTCATGCAAGGAATCTCAGCCTCCTACAGAAAGCGCACAATAAGGGCAGGTACCATTTTGACCCTTGCACATTTGGAAATGGGAAAGGATTCACTGAGCATTTCCTCCAGAGAAAAGGAAGCCATTGTTCCTTTTAGAGACCCATTTTACTTCTGAATTACTGTGCCGCAGGAAGTGACCCAGTATTTGCTTTAAGATATCAGAAATGTGTTTTCTTTTCAGTGCTGTGTGAAACTTCAAATTCTCCTTTTCCCATTCATCTTGTGTAAAACTGGTATTAGCCACTGTCTACCAATGCTATTTTAATATAATTCAAAGATAACAGAAGTTTCTTCCTTGGTACATTGAATTCCAGTGTTCACCAACTATTTCTGGCAGAGTATTCAAGAATATGATTTCAGTTGTTTTCCTAAAGAGCTAGGCAAGATCATATAGATATGCTCATGGCCTAAATTGAGCTAATCTTGACATTTTCTCTACACTTCTCAGTACCAGTTTTTTTCTGAAATCAGGTTTCTAAAACCTGTCTGTTTGAGAACCAGGTGTGGGTGAGAAGCAGGCAGAACAGCACCGTGACAGTGCACCGCGCTGTGCAGCAGGGCTGGCAGAGCACACCGGTGGCAGCAGGTCTCGGGCTTTTCCTGCTTTCCCCCCGTGAGCCAGTGTCAGGATGGCTCTCGGCCCCTGACCCGCTCTGGTGACATCCCTGACATCAGACCAGCTGAAGACCAGTGGCTTGTGGTGGGGACGGGGTGATGCACAGCAGCGCGAGACACGAGCTGAGGAACAGAGCAGAAAAAAAGCTGTTTGCGGTTTCACTCCCCTTTCAGCCCCTGGGAGAGTTACGGGGGGAGCAGCCTCCCGCGCCGGCCACCTCCAGGACCCCCGGGGATGGCGGGTGGGAGAGCCACGATGCTGAAACCCCTCCCGGGGAGGTCTCACTGAGGTGGGGCTGGTGCAGAAGAAGGTGCCTGGGAGCTGCCCTGGCTCCTCTGTTTGCCGTGCGGGACCATGCCCAGGACCGCACAGGTGCCGGAGACTGACAGTTATTGGCTTGTGCCTGTTCCTGGGGTTGACGTGGAGCGACAGGCCAGGTGGTGCCCGCTGTCAGCACTGCCAGCCCATCCTTGCAGAGTTTGATGAACTCATCCTTTCACATTTTACAGTCTATAAGGGCTGAAAGCAATCCCTGATACGAATAATTTATCTGAGAACTTTTTAGAGACAGATTTTCAGTTGTTTCTGTTCCTTCTCAAACCAAAAAATGATAAATTGGAGAAATTTGCTCATCTGCATAGCATTCCCATTCCTGCATGGGTGAGCCTTTGCCAGTGGGGCAGGACACCCATTTCAGAGGCAATGCAGGCCTCTAGGACTGGCAAAGTTTATCTTTCCCAGTGATACCTTCTTTTATCACAGCCAGAGCAATGTAATCACTCAGCATGAAGATCTGTTCCTCAGTCTGTGCATAGTTCTCATCTCCGTTGCATCTCATCTCATCTCCAAGGATCTTGGCTGGAGAAGGTTGTTTTTGATTTTTACATGAATTGTATCAGCCAGAGCTTGAACACACTGACTCAGTGGGCTCATTTTTCATCGTTCTAATTCTTTTGCAGAAATTCTGATGACGATGGTTTCTTCTGAGATAGAGGAGGGGGGCTGGAGGGGGAATGGCTTCTGCACTCTGTACAAATCCTAAATTACTCTTTCTGAAGGCAGGTGATGAAATAAGACCATCAGGATAAGTAAAGACCAAATAAGCATAAGCAACAAATGCTTAATGCTTCACAGTTGCCTTTATGTCTCTGTCGGTTGTACATGGCTTGATTTTTAGAAAGACGTGAGGAGCCCCGTGCATGAATACCACACTAAGCATGGTAAATGGTCAGTTTAGTTCGAAACTTAATTAAAAACCCATGAGAACCAAACACTTTTCTCAGCATGGCCCTAATTCATCAAGTACATTGAAATAAATAAAAATATTTCTCTTGAACTTGGAAACAGCCCCAGAACTCATAAACATTTGCCTAAGTAAGTATGAAAACCAAAATTACATTTACATGCTTATAGTTTACCCAGAGAGTACTATGCAGGTTTGATCCAATATATCTAAAGATAGACATTAAGCAGTCTTCAATATGTCTGCTTTCTAGTAGAGAAAAATTGAAAGTTTTTGATCAAGAGAAATGACCAATATGGCAAGAAATGACCGATAATACCAACCAGACATAAATCATTTTCAGAAATGCTAACTTCTCTTCTCCCCATTTTCTGATTACCCAGGACACAGGTGAATTGAAGCTGAAGCACCCAAAACAAGGGCAATGCTCACTTTAACCCTTGAACAAGTAGCAGCAGGAACTCTCCAATAACATAGCTGCAGGCTTGCACAACACAAAGAGCAGAGTGGCTGCAGAGAGCCAGGACAGCCCGTGCTCTTCCAGGATATTCGGCTAGTTTGGGGTTGTTGTCTGATGCCAGAGCTACTTTTGGCCTAACAGATTATGTCTATTTTCCCAAAAGTGTGTGAAAATAGTTTATTAATGGACTACCTTCTCCTAATAACAGTAAATTCCCCCCCCCAGTATTTGTCTGGTTCTGGTGATTTTATTCTTAAGAATAAAACCACTTTAAAGATGAAGATTTTGTCTCTGGCTGAAGAAGTCGGTACTACAAGTTGCTGGAGGCTCAGAAAGCACTTTGAGGAATTGCTAGTATACGTTCAGCTTGCTCCTCTTCCCCTTGACATCAGGTCTTGCCCGCGGTTGGGGATGGGACGGTGCCTGAGACAGACAGAAGACAGCATGGAGAACTGAGGAGGTGACACCAGGTCTGGGGAGACACTGCACAAGGATTACTTTAAGGTAACATTCCTCTAATTAATAGGATTAGCTTTGTGTGTGTCAGCTTTCTATGAGTATCCCAGTTAATGCATGTATACATGAGGATGCTCATAGAAGCAAGGAATCTTCAATTAATATCGCTGGGTATTTTTGAGGTGGGATATTCTGAATTAACAATCTTGAATATTCGTATCTGGGAACTGCTCCTGAAAGTCCTTTGGAGCCTGATCTAAAATGAGTTGAAGGATGGGTACATATTGCTTTCATAGAGGCACAAAGAAAAAGAATAGAAATAGCACTAATCTACTCAAAACAAGTCAGATTTTGTAAGTACAGAAGTTCTTGAAGACAGACAAATTATCTAGCAAGAAAAGCATGCTAGGAATATTTAAGGAAACTGACCTTATAACCGGAAATTTGAGAGCAAGGAACAATATGAAGATAAATGGGTGTAATATAAAGGTTTCCGTCAGCCTAAGTTGTTTAAAAAGCCTCCCAGTGTTATATGAATGTAGACTAAGTAATGATAGAAAAGCATCTTTGGATACATTATTCCTGTAAGCTTTTTATGCATTATCCCCGCATCGTTCTGAGAAGATTGTTGCAAGACGTGTCTGCTTATTTCCTCAGCTCTTTATCGGCTCCCAAATAGACATAACCCTGATTGAAGTCCTGGGTCACTCTTTCCTAAACTTCAAGCAAATGAAGAATAGAAACATTGGGTTTTGTCTAAGCTATGGGCTCTTATAGAGCACTTTGTGCACAGCTTCTCAGAGCAGACAAAGCACTGCCTCAGACAAACGTTTCTTGGCGCTGCCCTTGGTGTGCATTGTCTGCAGTTGGGTGAGCTCCGTCCTCTCCGTTCACAGTGCACAAAGCCCGCGGGTTTCCCAGTGTTTCGCACATGCACGGGGAAACGTTGTCCCTGACCCGCATTTATCATCTACCGAAAGACAAAACAACAAAGATGCTTGTGGCATTCGCGGTACAGGTTTGAGTTAAGATGAGTATGGGAGTGCTGCACAGATAACTTTGGAAAATGTTTTTCTGGCAAAGTCTGTTTAGAGGAAGGATGTGAAAATTTGCTTTCACCAGAGCTGAGAGCAAGAGGAAATATCACAATAATTTTTCTGCAGATGAAAATGGTTTTACAGTGATTTGCAAATGTGGCATAATTAATTCTGCAAATGAGTCTGGAGTTACAATATGTCCAATCTGGCAAACTGTGGGAATCTCAGATCTCAGCTGAATTGCAGTTCTTGCCTCTTCACAGTGTTAGAGCATGTGTTTGGGGTCATAGTGGCGTTCTCACCTCGTTGTGGGAAGACTTACTGAAATACAAATCTCGGGCTTCATCTCTGATCTCACTAATCAGAAGCTTTTGACAGTGGGATGAAGCTGTCTTTGTAGGCTAGTCATATTGTTGTCTTATTTGGCAAGGCTACAGGCAACAGATGAGATCAAAAGAATTCAGGCAGATGAACTCTGTGATCCAAACCCTTCTCTCTGCCATGAGTGCAGCCATCACGCTACCCTGGGAGCCTTGCTGTGCCTGCAGAGACATCCCGCTCCCCGCACCTTCATGTGCAGCAACTGGGAGTCAGAGCACAGCTGCGGGACGTCGCAGTCTCCCCTGTACGTTCATTCTGTTCTTGCCCTTTGGGCAGCAGGAATCAATTAGACAACACTGATGGGAAGCTCTGGCTGGGCTCCAGTTCCCCTTTATTCCTGCTAGGGGCTGAGGCCAGCTGTCCCCCTGCTCCTGCTCGGCTCCCCGTCCCCAGGCACGGACCCAGGTCCTGTCTTGCGCCGGTGCCAGAGGGGAGCTCCCAGGGCCCCCAGCTCTAACTCATCGGTCCCAGTGAAACCCCGACCAGCTTTGCCCGCAGCAGCACTGCAGGGACGGGGCAGGGCCAAGCTGATGCCCCAGGAGTTCGAAGGGGGATGAGTGCACGCTCCCATTGCCAGTGAGTGTGCGACCTGCTACCGGCCCTCCCCATAGGGAAAAGCACAAAGCTGGATTCTGCACCAAGACAAAAGTCACTTAATTTGGGTGGCCGCCTTCTCCCCGCCTCCTGGAAATGTATCTAAACATAATGACTGTATGTATCTCCTTATTTGCTGGAATCAATAGCCCAGTGAACATGACGCATGTATTAATCATACGCCGTTGAAGGGGGATGACAGGGATTGCCCTGAGAAAAGGCAGCATTCAGCAGCACAGTATGAGGGATCAATATATCTCTTTCGCAAAAAGTAATAAAAGTGTATGAAAGATGACAAGTTATTCACAAGAAAACAAAGAATGCAGTTTTAATGCCAGCTGAATAATATTTGACCCCAAACTTCCAATTAATGTCAAGTCAGAGAGTTCTAATGGGAAATTAAGTCGGTGCCTGGGAAGACATGGCTGAGGACCTGACCTGCGGAGAAGATGCTGCAGAGACAGCAGCAGTACTCTTGGTAGCGCACTGTGAAGAGGAGGGAAAGCAGCGCCTGCAGCTGGAAGAGGCAGCAAGGGCTGGCCACGGGCAGGTTTGGGTAGCTCCTGCAGAGCAGCTGCACCACCCAGAGCTGGGGGTCTCCATGGGTGAGGAGGGCTTGGTGGGACTCTGCTCCCCAGCGCAGCTCTTGGGCACATCTGAAGTGTGGGCAGGGAACTCCCAAATCGGGTCTGAACCTTCTGGCTGCGAGACTCCAGCACGCTTGACTTTGGCCAGGAGATTCGAGTGAATTGTTTTAGAAGGTTAAAGATTTCTTTCAAAATAGTATTTCTTTGTTAACGATCAGAAAACGAAATGAGGATGATGGAAGAACAGTGGGAGCGGTGAGATGATCCTCCCACCGAAGTAAGGTGATGCCCCAGGGGCCTTCAGGGTCTGGGAGACCGAGCTCAGCTTCTCTTTCCTGATCACCACCTCACATGTTTGAAGGAGTGAAATGTCCGTTCACAAAAAATTGAGTGTACTTCAGCTGGTGGTAACATCTGTTCAAGAAAAGATATTCCCCTTGGCAATTTGCCTTATTATATCTTGCACTGAGAGGAACACAGAAAATCTGTGCCGCATCTCTCTCGAGACGAGAAGGGACACGTTACCTTGGCACACCTCCCCACTGCCTCTGCGCAAGCTGTCCTCGGCACGAGGAGCTGCGTCCCATCACGCTGGTGTGCACAAAGCCACCCCCAGCAGCAGGAGCTCGTCCCCGCCCGTGCAGGGCAGCCGCCCACCAGCTCCGGGGCCTCCATCTCCCCCATCCTCTCCTCCCGACGCCCCCCAGGCGGTGATGCCCGGTGGCGAGCTGCAGCCCCCGTGCCAAGCTGGGCTCCTCCGCCCCACGCTCCAGCCCCAGCACCTCTTCCCTTCCAGCCGAAACTCGGCACCCCTCCTCACCAGCCTCAACCCTCCACAGAGCCCCATGTTTTGCCTTACCCTGGGGAGGGACTGTAAAGATGAAAGGGGCCTTTCCCCACCATCTGCCCTGCAGCTCTCTCCTTCTCCTCTGTGACACAGACAGAGAAATTTCTCATCTTCTCTCCTCCTCCCCTCCCCTTGCCCAGTCACACCTGTATATACCCTCTCTGATCCTCCGCTTTGCTTTTGCTGCTCCTCTGCCATGCCCCTTTGCTCCTCACACTTGCCTGGTTTTTGCATTAAAATAACATGTTTTAATCCCCCTCCTTTTAAAAATACTCCCATGCCTGATCTCATTTGCCTTTCCAGCCGTAATTCATCCTGCTTTTATCTGGAAACTGGCCCGCAGTTTCCCCACTGGCCCATCCCTCCACTATATTTGTTAACTAGTAATAATCAAGCCCAGCACTGGTTCTGGCATCAGGTATTTACGTCTCCTTCTGACTGTCATCGCACCCAGTCCCTGTGCTCTGTACAGGCAGCTGCACGTGTCTAGATCCAGCTGCCAAAGGGAACGTTCACCCTGCAGTTGGCTGCTGCAATGAGCTGCTTCCATTTGCCCTGAGGGCTCCCTTCTGGTTTACCGGATCGAGCCCAGCAGGACCGTTTTGTGGCCACGACTATAGCTGGAACGGGCAGCAAACAACTTCCTTAAAAGCTGCAGCCCATTACAGTCCGGTGAGTCACATCAAACTCAGAGACTGAGGGACTTCCCGAGTGTACATCTGACATGTTCAGTAGGATAGAGAGCTGATAATCAAATTTTTTTGCCAGATACGCAAATTATTTCTGAAGCTCTGTATTGCCACTATTTGTGGACAGTTACTAAAACTTTCACTCTTAAACCAGCTTTTGTGAATAATTTCCTTGCTAAGTCATATGGCATAGTTCTTATGTAATTTCATTTTGAAATGTGATTTTTTTTTTTAGTTATTATAGTGCTTTAGCTCCCATGTTTTTCTTCCTCTCTATGTGCACCTCTGTGAAGCAACAGCACATTCTGGGTACTGGCCTCCGTGACGCAGGAGGCCCCTTCCAGCTCCGTGTGCTTCATGCCAGGAAAGTTAATACTGGTGAAAGGCATGTGTTACCATAGGAAGAAGGCCTGGATAAATCTTTCTCTTCTCACACCCACTCATTAGGCTAATACCATTCAGACGAAGATAGTGTGTAGTGTTTAAAAAAAAAATCCCAACAGAAAGCTAAGACTGCGTTAGGCTCTTGGCATGGGAGGATGCATGTCCAGGGAATCTCGTACAACAGTACTGAAGATGTAGCAGACCCGCACAGGCACGTTATGCATAACAGTCATCACTGGAAGGGCAGCAGGCGCAAAGCAAGAGAAGGAACTCATGTTACTTGGTGAACCCTGTTAGTTGGTGAGAAACAAGGAAGCTGATTTGGGGGGATGTGTTTTAAAGTCCAAGAAGAGAGCCCCAGGATGTAACCAGACGTAACCAAAATGATTAGTTTGTTCTTTTGTAACTAAGCAACATAGAGATAGGAGCAGGTTAGACAATGCTTTAATATTGTGTTTGTACACCTATGGCTATGGCTATGCTGCCATGCCCAAAGACAATTGGATGAGGAGCAGTATGGACATGCTGCTACGTTCCCAGTACAGCCCCAGCCCATCTTGACAAAGAGTCAAGGGTGGTTAGAATAATTGGTTTGGGCTAAGGGTGCCAAATCATTGTTAGGGACCCTGCACCATGAAGAAGGGGAGCAAGTTACATAAGCAAGGTGGGATTGCGCATGTCCAGAAGAAGGGGTCGACTAAAGGACACACCTGTACGGCCACCAAGGACCACCAGAGACCCCCACGGAAGCCCCTCGGAGCTCAAGGACGCGTGCGTAATGACCACGCAAGTATGATAATTAGTTCCGGGAAATAGAATGAATATGCATGATCATTCCGGGAAATTTGATGCATATGTATGTAACTGGACAATATAAGTTTTGGTTGATGTAACCTGCGGTATGCACGCTAGGTGGAACGATCCCCCGTGCATCTGGTGCCGTAATAAAGAATGCCTGCTTCTTAATACTACATTGGTGTGAAGGAGTTTGATTCCCGATTTCAGTGACAAGAAGAGCTCAGAGAATTGCTCTGGGGATCTCCATCCCTCCAGAACAAAGCTCAAGTCCAACCCACGGGGAGCAGCTGGTGTAGCTGGGCAAGGCAAACACGTACCCCTTGTTGAAGAAAAAAATCACACAGACCATCTCCTACCAGACGTGACTACTGGTGAGCCTTACACCTGGGGTGCTCTTACCTTCAGTGGTGATAAACCAAATAGCGTGACTCACCAAGGCAGAGCAGGGAACTTGCAACCCAAGACCTCCTTTGGAGAACTCAAACGCTGGAGTTGTCTTTGGGACCTGTGGATATTGCTGGCCTTTGTGGAGGACTTTTATTCGGGAGGTACAGATGAGGTCATCAAAGGACAAAGACATATCACAGCTTTGGGCACACTCCCAAGCTTTCACAATGTTCCTAGGTAAAATGAATTTCCAGACTAAGGGCGTACAAACTGTTTGGCACCAAGGACTGCACTCCCAGAGTCCAACACTTGGAAACAGAGTGTATAATTAAAATGCTTAAACAACCATTACAGAGGTGTGAACATACAGCTGTAATTACCTAGCTGTTTGTTCATTAAAGGAGGAATTTAATACAATTATAATACTTACAATTCTGCACACTAAAAAACAAAACAACATTAGACTTTTTAGGAGTGATACAAACAGTCCTGTCTCCTCTCCAAATTGGCCATATCAGAGCTTACAGAAAACTTTTACAAGGGGCAAAGTACTCAGGGCGTTACCAGAATTTTCCCCGTTCAAATGGTTGAATCCAGAACTGAAAACGGTGCCAGTGACTGAATGGTCCCTAATGACTTTTCAAATGGCAAATTTATTCCAGCGGTGCAGTGCAAAATTCTTGGGATAAGAAAGCAGAAGGGAAAGGACGCTGGGACTGAATCCTGTGAAACAGACTCTCAAGTCTGCATCAGCCTGCTCTGCCTAAACCCTCTCCCCGAGGGGCACAGGGCTGTGTGGGATCCCGGATTTGTGCTGCTCAAGCTCTTGTCCTCTTGCCTGAACTCAAAGAGAGGAATTTCACTCCCCTCTTCCTGTGACACGAGCAGAACAGCCCCCAAGACCATCTTCCACCAGGAGGTTAGACTAAGAGTGCGAAGTTCAGGCACAGAAAAGGAACACAGACTAAAGCAGACAAAAATGATGCAAGCTGAGCAGCATATTTGGGGTCCAGCTGCAAAGAGAATAGAGAGGCACTTCAGGTGCCACAGACACCCCAAACGCAGCTGAAATTTTGCTGAAGGTATGAGCAGTTTGGAGTAGGCTAAGCTGTCCCCTCTTCTAATTCATACAATATCTGACTTTGGTACCATCCAGTTTACAGATGGCAAAACACTTAATTGCCTGAAAATGACAGTGAGGTGGAAGAGCAATACAATCCCAAGTAAACGGGAAAAGGGCAGATGATGCAAGAGCTTAGCTGTGCAGAAGGGAGACTGAAGGGTGCCGTTGCCCATCCTGGTGGAGCTGACGTTTCGGAGAGTCACCAGGCAAGTGCACGGCCGCTTGCAGAGCCCGGACTTGGAGGAGCCCTCTCTAGACTCGCAGCTGCTACAGACCACCGAATGGCTCTATTAGGTCTCAGTCTTTCAGCACAGCCGCTCTCAGGGCTAATAGGAGATAAACGTGCACTTAATACCGTGAAAGTGCTGGAGCCTGCTTCCTCAGAAACGAGTCAGCGCTAACCCCGTGCCACTGCACACAGGCATGTTGGGAGCTGCGCTCCATCCCCTTGGCCAGTGTGGGATTCCGGCAGAAACTCGAGCCACCAGCCTCCAGCCAGAGCCCAGACCGTAATTATCACTCCAGGGCTAGAGCTGTGTGATAATGCTTTTCCTCTTTTTCAGCATGCAGCCCCAGACTTTCCTTCAGCCTCAGAGTTTTCACTTACTCAGAATGGACGCTTTTTCTGTCTATAAAACTCAGTCTCAAAACCTTGTCTTTAAGCAAATGTTGGAACTTTTTCAGCTCCCTAAGGAAACGTTTCATCTTTTTCACTTTTCCCCTATTTTTAGAAATAAACTCACTGCTACATTTCATCTGAATTTACGTGCAATTTCACTGCACCTGAACTTGTATTTCTGTAATTAATGAATTATTTCATAAAAAAAATTAGACCAGATATTGTCAGGAGGTGCAGGAATGGTTTAAAAAAATCACTTTTTAATAGAGTGTTGTTGATTAAATCCTTTCACCCACTGCTGAGTTACAGGATTTTGTGGAGGTGGAGTGGGGAATTTTTCTACACAGAACAGAGACTATCTGGTGTTCTTGCACCATCAAGGTTATTTATTTTGTACCTCAGTTTGAGGGTAAGAAACACGACTGTGATCTATTAGCAATGCAGATATCAGACGCTGCTCAGCATTGTCGCTGCAGGGCAAGAGCGAGGCATAGCAGGGAGCTGGTCCGACACCACGGGGTAAGTCCTTCTGACAGAAGGGACGATAATGAATGCTCATGCAGGGTCAATGGTATTTATTAGAGATGTTCCTGTCTAACGCCCAAAACCTCTTTTGCGTCATTTGGCTGAACCACTCCACATTTGCCAAGCTGGCTTAAAGGCAAGAGAGAAGAAAACGGGTTTCCTGGACACTTCTACTTCTGTTTGCACAGTGAAAGACATCCAAAATTGCACTCCGTCCTTCCCCGACTTCTGACCTCAGAAATCATCCAGGAGATGCAAACAGTAAGAAGCAGCGCTCAGACAGTGAGCATTATTGAACATAATTGGCAAAGATGAAGGGACAGAGAAATGTGACTAAGTCATCAGGATTTACCACCAGCCTTTTTTTTTAAAAAAAGTTTATAGCTTGGTATAAAATAAACTATTACCTGGAGACTGCATGGTAAACTGAAGAAAAACTGGAACTATAGCTTGGAGAGTTATGGTATTTAACTTTACTCTAATAGTAGTTCCTAATGAAAAAGTGAAATGAATTGCACACTAAAGGTTGCACTTGAGTTAGATGGAGTGGATGCAGATAAAGTGTCTCTAGTACATCACTCAGTCCCGAGTACATAGTAACAGGAAACCAATTAATCTCCACCAACGTTTGTTCTTTCTAGTGTGAAACACTTAATTAACTTATTGTGAGTGGTCAGTCACTGCTTACTCTGGAAGAGCCTTCCAGATTTAATGAAGCACCATTCTTTCTAAATTTACCTTGGAAAAGTGACAATGACAAATTTTGAAGCTGAATTACTTGGCATATGTGATCAGTTAATGGAATATCTTCCTCATCCCAGTTATTTAATTCCTGTCCTGTTATTTTTCCCCAATAAAGCAGTAGTCTTCTGACTTAGGCCATGAGTCC
The DNA here is from genome assembly GCF_034638445.1 of Ciconia boyciana. Lineage (NCBI taxonomy): Eukaryota > Metazoa > Chordata > Aves > Ciconiiformes > Ciconiidae > Ciconia > Ciconia boyciana. The sequence continues at coordinate 72,205,555 of NC_132939.1, read as the reverse complement.
AGGAGCAAGCACACCACTGTCACTTAGCAATAAAGCAATTTGTACACAAGAAAATCCCTTTGGTACAGGTCATAGCCATCTAATATTTGTTCAATACTTTCTACAATCTTTAAAGTGTTTGAAAATAAGAGCCACACACAGTTCAGGGCAGGTCCTTCACAGCAGACGAAATAGGGTAACAGAGAGTGCCTGGAGCTACCCCACTTGAGCTCGATGGAGAAGCCGTGTGCTGGGTGTGCGCTGGGTGTCCCTGCCACCTGCAGGAAACACACTCATTCTCTTCCAGGCAGCAATGAGCATATGGAGCAAAAGATTGAAATGAAGTATTTGGACTCCTGATTAAAAAAAATAATTTATGGGCTCATGTCTGTTGGTTGCTATTTGAGGACTTCATACCAGCCTGAGCAATTGCAGCAGGAGAGGAGTTGAGCAAGGAGGGAAGCTACCCCTGGCTGCACTTGTTTTCTTTTGTGTTAATTTTCTCAGATCATTCCAAACATCACTGGGTTTTGTGGTCTCAAACAGGCAAGACTTTGGTACCTAAGGAGAAGATAAGTCCAATTCCTGCTCGTTGCACTACAGCCCACAAAGGAATAGCTGTGGAAGAGATCTGCAGAGAAGGAAGAGCAGGTGAGCTTGGCTTCTTACCTTTGCAGGTACAAGATGCCAGTGAAGGCTTCAGTGCCCTACTGGGCCATGGAGCTGCTGAGCAGACCAGTGCTAGTAACGACCTGACAGACTTCCCTGGGGCTGCAAGGGAATGAAATCATTAGGCGAATGAGCAGAGAGGTTTGGCTTACTTTGAATCAGGTGTTTATTACCTTTCCATCTTACCAGTATTCATGACTTTCACCTGCATCACCTGCAGGAGTTGCCTTGTTCCCACCTGAGCCAAAGGCTCACCACTGTGAAGGATGGTAGGACTCCCCTTAGAAACACATGAACCATTTCTCCAAAGCTGGTATAATTAAGTGACTTTTTAAGCATGAGGTCAGAGGTTTCATGATTATGGTGATGAAAGTGGGAGTACTGCACAGCTGCTCCAGTGCAGGGAGACGGAGGCATATCTGAAGCTGCTTTGTACATTTCTGTTGGCATTGGGGTTTTTTTCTTTTCCCTTTTGTTTTTTTTTTTTTAGTTCCAAGCCTGTCTGTATTGACGAAGTCCTTCAGCTTTATTTTCCATGGGTTATCACTGTTTGGGAGGTCTTTGCTGGAAGACCAACACCATGCTTATGAACAGGAAAGAGACATACAGCTTCACAGTAGATTCATTAACCCATTTCTACATTTGTGGCAGAAACGTTAAACAAAATACTAAATAATTCAGTCCCCTACAGTCATCCACTACGTCCCAGTCTGTCTTTCCCAATGGAAAGCATGTGGTTATTTCTCAGTGTTGCCAGTTATGAATCAGAGAAAGTGATCTGGGTTCCTCATGCGAGAGGAGGCTGTCAGAAGAGATAGGAGAAGCTGCAGCAATACAGGACAAAATGCATTGACCTTTCCAAGAGAGAACTTAGCAATGGCAGAAATCACAAATGGTGAAGTATTTTTACGAAGAGTGAACTCCATAGTTTTCAGCAGCGACTTGTTCTGAAGATGATCTCTGCACATGCTGCAGAGTTAAAGACTTCATACAAGTGACAGGAGAGAAAGTCAGTAGTTAAACACCTTATAAAGATGGCTCAAGACAGGGAGATGAAAGTAAGAATTAAAAAACCAAACCTTGTGTAAAGGTTAATTAAAATATTAATGATGCAAGGTTCCAATTATTCATGCATAAATAAAAAGATGTTTAATGACAGACACACACTGAGCATTAGTACAGTGGACATGACATTGGGACAGAGAAGGAACAAAGGAGAGCTTTGACTCTCAGCACAGAAAAAGTGGAGTGCAGAAAATGTTGGACAAGGCGATGGGGTGAGAGAGGGGATCGCAAGTGCTCAGGGAGAGACGGCTGTGAGGTGGGGGCTGCCAGCCAGGGGAGCTCCTGCTCTGGTCAGCTACGTCCTGCGGGTCTGCAGCAGCCCTCATGGCCTCCATCCCTCCAGCACCCCCCAGGCTCAGAAGCCAGGAGGAGTGTTGGGTCCTGGTCCGAGCACAGCTCTGCCAGCAGGTGCAAGGGGCACAGGCAGGGCAGGACCGCACAGGCGTACGGACCGCTGCCGTCAGCATTTCAGAATTGCTTCTGCTGTTGTGTCCTGAAGGGCTCATGGCAGTGAATGGAGCCAAACTCCAGCCTCTGCAATGCTGTGGTACTGCCATGGTGAATGCACACCAAAAATAATGGGGTTTGTGCTCATATTTTGTGAAATCTTAGAATCTCATTTTCATAGAATCATATTTGTCATCTCTCAGATGTTCTTCATTTCTTGTCATAAATGATTGCATTTGCCAATGTTTGTTTGTATTGTTATTTTAAAAAAAAAATCAAATTACTAAGAAAAGCATGCTATGAGGCACCTTCATTTGTTTTTGCAGCCACCATATTTGATCTTCAAATACAGAGTTCTTGTACAGTAACAACTAAAAAATCCCATAATATTTTTAAATCCTTATTTTCTACAGATCATAGAATCATAGAGTCATAGAGCATCTCAGATTGGAAGGGACCTCGAAAGATCATCTGCTCCAACCTTTCATGGGAAAGGGAGCCCAGATGACATTTTCTAGCACCCTGTCCAGCCACATGTTGAAAACCTCCAGCAATGGGGACGCCACCACATCCCTGGGGAGGTTGTCCCAGTGAATGATTGTTCCCACTGTAAAAAATTTCTCTCTTATATTGAGATTAAACCTCTCCCAGTGCAACTTGTTGTCCCTTGTCTCCTCCATGTGGCTCCTTGTGAAGAGAGGGCCTCCGTCCTCTTTGTAGCCACCCTTTAAGTACTGGAATACCGTGATGAGGTTCCCCCGAGCCTTTTCTTTTCCAGGGAGAAAGGACCTAACTCCTTCAGTCTTTCCTCATAGGGCAGGTTCTCCAGCCCTTTGGTCATCTTCATGGCCCTCCTTTGGACCCTCTCCAGTCTGTCCGCTTCTTTCTTGAATCGTGGGGACCAGAACTGGACCAGAACTGCATATGACCAGTGAGGTTGGGGGTCAGGCAAGCAATACTGCTCTCCAACCTGAAGGCCACAATGTCCTTAGCACAATGCTGCCAGGTTTGTCATCCCATAATTTGTGCTTGCTGTGACCTCCTGGAACATCTGCTCAGTGTGACTTACAGCCTACTGGCTCTGGACTCATACCATGCACTTCTGACACATCTTTCTCTATACGTGCCATCACTGCAGCATACCTGTGCAAATACTTTGTTTCTGTGCGGCCATAATTATATTCTCAGTTTCTCTCTTTAAGCTGTCTTTGACAAGTCATTTGTATTTTGCCTGCTTTCATGAGCTTTCATAGTGAAAGAAAGTTGGCAGGCAATTCTCAACTATCCTACTTGTCTCTTGTCTGTTTGATGATTGATTTCCAGTGGGAGTAAGTTTTGATATTTGAAAAGATCCAGACTATTATTATTGAACATTTGAGTTGTGTAATGGAAGTATCTGTCTGACAAATCCAGGAGGATATCTGAGCAAAACGCTCAAAGGCTTAAGGAAATTCTGGATCATGTATAAAATACTGTCCAGTGCATTGTCTCTAACATCAGACAGAGAATGGAGAGAAGCCACGGTGCCAGGAGAGTACAGCCAGGTTGAGGAAAAAAGAGGTGCAAATGGAATATTTCAAAAAAGTCAGGAGAAATATTAGGTTCTGTGAAGGCTGAAAGATGCGACAGACAATGGGATGAAAAGGACCCATCCTGACCTATCCAGGCAAAATCCCCACTGACAGAGAGGAAAAATGATGCCTCTGATCTGCAATTGATATCAAGATTTTGGGCAGACAGTTGGATGAATACTGCTGAAGAGGAAAAAAAATCACACAAAAGCCAGCGGAGCCTGGGAACTCGCTTCAGACATATTAGCAGCTCGCTTTGTGTTCAGCCTGGGCTCAAACTGTGGTTTGGGGACAGACAAACAAAAACATCCCTCTTGGGGACAGACATTTGCGATTAGCTTAGGCGTGGAGCTCTGCCAGGAAAAGCACTAAGCGCGGGAGCCGGTCACCCTGCAGACGGCGAGGGCTGCAGGAGGCTGATTACAGGAGCACACCCCGGGGTGCTCCGCGGAAGAGCTGGCTTCCAGCTCCGGAGCTGGGCTCCCAAGTCTTACACGCACGGGCGTGCTTTTCCTGAAAAACAAGCAGAAGTTGCTGTCTCGGCCATAGAAGCCTCCCTTCATGCCTCGCAGCCTGACCCAAGTAAACAACTGGACCGATGTAACACTCATTTCACAGAACATATATTGTTAACAGTAAAGCACGTGCCCGGTTTTGAGTTCATGCTGTGCCCTCCTGTACACAGAAAAGCAGCTGTAAGTTCTTGAGAGATCCCTCCATTTTGGAGCCAGATGGGCAGAAACATTTCCCTTCTCCTGTGGAGCTGAGGAAAGGACACCATCCGTGTCTCATGGCAGCAAACACACGGGAAAGCACCACCACACATGCAAGGAGACATCGTCGGAGAGGGGCAAACCGTGCTCTTGTACGTAAAATTAATCCCAAAGTCTCCGTTTCTCTTGTGATTCTGGTGCTCTATGCAGTCTTGTCACTGAGCTGGCCGAAAAATAGCAGTGGGGATGTAACTGTGCGTGAGTGACCTAGATAGCGGTGCGCTAAAATAGAAGACGGCAGCAATTCCAGAAATTACCTTGCTTCACGGCTTTGAAGGAGAGAGGGACAGCATGTGCTTTACCCCTGAAGTGCTGTTCCCAGTCTGTACCGGGTATGGTTTCCTGTACTGCAAAGTATTTCTGCCACTTCTTGTAAGGCAATAGGGCACTGTGACAAAATTCAGGAGCAGTCTGCACAAGCACAATCGGTTCCTGTCCACACCTCACTGTAAAAATAGCGTTGCCCCATCACCGTCTACTGAGGCTGCTCTGTGGTCTGCATTCGTCGCGCCCGCTCCTGCTGGCTTTCACCCGGAAAGGAAAAGGTTGGTCACATCTGCTGTGCTTAGCGATGTGTGCAGTGCGTACCCCCGAGTCTCACAGTCTGCAGGGTACGGCTTGCTGCCAGGAGAGGGTAAGCCGTGTCTGCAAGGCTGGGGGGAGGAGGGGAGAGCAGCCCGGGGAAGCCCCGCGCTCCTTCGCTGCCAGACGCACGGCCTCGGTGCATGGCCGGTGCCGAGGGATGGCGACGGGCACAGGCAGCGCTCCTTGGGAAGGCACAGCCCTGCTGCCGCGCACAGCCGGCTCCCTCCTCTCCTCACGCTTCGCAGGTAGGAAGTCCCATGTCCGGTTCTGGAGGCTGGTGTTTCCCGTCTTAGCACTTAGGGCTGCTGCCCACTCTACCAGAAAAAAACACGTTTCATAGAGCCCAAGAAAATCCAGATTTTACCGTTGCTTCTACAGGCTGGTCTGTAGTTTTTCATCCTCGCTACTTCTGATCACAACTTTTCCTTCTCCTCCCAGCTGTTAGTTTTAATTCACCTTTCCCAGCTGCAAGGGGGAACTCCCCCCCCCGCCCCCCCATCCTTCCCACCCGGGTTCTGCTGTCAGGGAGGGCGTCGGGGCAGGGACTGCCTTGGGGAGGGCCTGGAGGCAAGCGGGTGCTCTTTTTGTGGCTGCAGAGGCAGCTGCCCGTCCTGCTGCCCAGCTCACGCACCTCCCGAAGCACTGGGTGGATGGCTCATCTTCCTGAGATGCTGTGTACATAGTCCTAAATCAGCACCACATGGGAGAGAATCTGTATGTCCAGGATTGTATATACCTTCTCTGCATTAAAGCAAGAATAACATCAGTCCGTGGCAATGCCTGATATTAATGAGCGACTGACGTTAATAGCCCTTAGCAGGAGCTGGGGACCATTAACTCCTCCAAATGAGGTGTTTATTCCCCAGGAAACACATTGTGCTAAGGCTGTTACTACTTAAGCATGGCAATAGACGGAAAGCGGTGAGAGCGGTGCTGCTGCTGGGCAGGGATGCTGCCCGTGGCAGGGCTTGTCTCCCCCCTCCCTGTGCAGAGGGGCTCCCTGGCAAGGGGCGTCCCAGGTCCCGCGGGGAGAGCGGCTGCTTCTGGCCATGGGAGCTGCCCCTCGGCAGCCGGGGCTGCGTGCCGGAGCGCACCGGGGGCTGGGGCCGGGGGCTGGAAGCTCTTTGCAAGGCTGCGTGGACTGTAAGGGTCTGCAGATACCTGAACATGGGACATCTGGTTTGTGAGGACATCTGGTTAACAGGTATCCAGCTAAAAACAGAGGAGGCAGAAGAGGTGATAAACCACAGCCAGGTACACAAACCCTTGAGCAGGAGATAGTGGTGGCCAGAGCTGGGGGTCACCAACACATGGGCGGTGAGAGGACACCCAGGGTGACCCTGGGGAGGGTGGGCCCCACTTTGGTGACCCACAGGAAGGGGAACAAGGTGGTCCTGGGACTCATGGGAGAACCCAAACTCGTTATGGGGTGCTGGAGGCGGCTGCGGGGCTGTGTAAACTTGCTGTGGGCCACATGGCCCTGTGATGGGACGCTCACGGCAGGGCTGAACGGGGGGCAGGGGGGTCCGCAGGCATTAAGGAGGGGAAGGGCAGGAGGGGACCTGAGGGCAGGTGGGGTCAGCACAGGGCCGGGGGTGCCTGTCGGGCTTGAGCTGCGTCTCTGTGCATGCGTGCGCGAGTGCACACGTTTGCGCACGTGCACGCGTTTGTGTGTGTGCGTGCGCATGCGTGCGCACGCCTCTGTGTGTGGCGCCCGTCCTGGCTGGAGCTGCCGAAGGGGAGCACCGCAAACCCTCCGGGCAGGAGAAGTCCGCGGGACCCGGTGCCTCTTCCCTGGGAGCCCTCCAGCGAGGCGACGGCCTCACTGGCACAAGCTCCCCCTCTGCTTCGGCAGAGGTTAAGGATGCTGCCTGCCCTTCTCGAGCGCCGCGGCATGTCCTGTCTCCTGCCCGACTCCATCAGCGCCCCGCGTCGCTTGGCCTTCAGAAGCACCGCACATCTATTTCACGGCAGCTTGGAAACAGATTCCGGGTAGGGGAAGGTTCGAGTGGTACCGCTGCAAACCGTAGGAGGTTTATCCAGAGTATTCTCATATGTTAAAAAAAACCCCAAACCCAACCTACACCCCCCTTTATTTCCCTATAGGTTGTTTAGGATCCATTTGGACAAAATAATTTCTATTGAAATTTTAATTTGTGATATAGGTCGTGGCTTCATTTATCACAAATCCAGAAAAAGAGCTACAAAGGAACTTATGTTCAAATATATAAGGAAACATATATTTTTAGTTTAAAATAATATATTTAATAAAAAATATATCTTAAGCATATGTATGATATAATTTACATACATTTGATATCTATCTTAATTTACACCAGGAAAATTGATTTTTCAACTAATCTGGTATTTATCCACAAAGTCAAACAGGAATTTTTCTGCAACTGAATAAGCCAGAAAAATGCTTCCTGAAAAATGCTGTCCAGCTCTGTTCCTGCCCTGCAGCAGCTGGCCTCGCAACTGGCTAGTGCTAATAGCATGGTGAGCACGCCTGCCGCTGTTACTGTCTGCTCTGCGGCAGTCCCATTTACGCCGCAGCTGTCCCCCAGGACTACTGGAGCATGGTCTGATGTGTGGCCAGGGCAGCACTGCTCGGGTGGTTTCGGTGCTGGGAAATCAGGGCACGCTCCCCTCTCCCGTGTCCCCTGAAAAACCAGAGCCACTTCACTGAGCGCTCCTTGCAAATAGCGCAGGAGTATGCCTTAGGCTCCAGCCACTGAATGTTTTCCCAGTTTTTCTGATTTTCCTGTGGGAAGCTGACTTTAGTCCTTGCAACAGGATCTCAGTAGCTAAATGATTTCCCAGCTCATTCTGCTGCTGTTTGTCCAGGGTCAGTCTCGGGCTGTTGGGGCTGCACGTCGCAGTGTAAACGCATGTGGATGGATCTACATTTCTGCTGCAGGTTCAGGCCCACCCGTGTTCACCCTGAATTCAAGGCATGGGGGTTTCACAAGGGTTTTCAGTCATTCCAGGTACTGGTTTCTGTAGCTCTGTACAATGTGGCAATGTGAACTACATGACACTGGAAACAGTAGGGATGGACGCCACTGGTAGGGGGCATTTTTGTCCCAGCACACGGAGTGATTTGGAAGGGTAAGGTCTTGCTATGGACGGATGCACCATTCTTGTTTCATGCTTCATGGGACCCTGTGACAGAGCATTACATTTTAATGAACTGGATATTAGCTGTCTTGGGAAATCACTGTAATTTGTTTGGAGATGTAAATAGCAAACCCAAACCTCACAAACAGCATATTAAGGCATTAGAAGAGCAGAGGCTTTTTGAGTTCCTTCTGTATCAACTCAGTGAAACTAAAAACTGGTGTAACTGAGCAGGAACCCTTCTTTGGGCACCTTTTGAAAAAGGGGATCTGTCACTCTGAACTTTTTACCATCAGGCTCAAGCACGTCTTTCCTTTGCTTGGCTAGATGAAGCAGGTCTATTATTTCTAGCGGCTATTACTCATCATCACATCCTGCTACATCTCATAAAATAATATAATTCATTATTTTCAGTGTTTTGCTGTGGCTTTCCCCCCAGTTCTTGCAAGAGCATTTTGTCTACCCCTAATATCAGGGAAATGGTATCCCCCATTACTCACCTACAAAAAGAGAGATTAGTTTCTTTTGCAGCCGACAGCAAGATAGGGAACTGGCAGTGCAAGAGGGTCGCAGTGTTACACCATCCTTCCCGGTGGCTCTCCCATTTGAAGGTGTCCTGACGGTAAGAGGCACCCTTACGGAGACGTCCTGTGCCTTATGCATCTCCTGTGCATTTTGTCATTGCCAGGACAACACAGGACCTGCTCGCCCATGCCTGCAGGCAGCCCCTTGGCAAAGGCACCCTCGGAGCTCAGGTACCTGATGACATTTAATCCACGCCTGTGCCCGACGGTTCTGCCATGTGACAGCACGGGCACTGCTGGGCTGGTCAGCCATGCCCGCCTGCACCCGTGCCCTGTGCCCGGCAGCGGTGGGAGGAGATGCCCACCAGCGAGGACATCCCAGCCCACTGCGCGCTGCTCCCCTTGCCCTACCCACACCCAGGGCCGCTGTGCCGGGGGATTCGGGCGTATGCGTGTGCTCACACCCTGCTGCGTGCGAAGCCATGCCATCTGCTGCACAGCCAGCTGGCGCGCTCATTTACACATCTCCAGACTGCCCCAAATCCACCCTGCTAAAGCACCGTAAATCAGAAGAACAGTTTTTTCCACTAAACCCGTCTACGTTTTGATGAAATTCACACAATAGAAGTCTTCTGAACTGTTTGTAGCATCTTTCCACTGTTCTTTGGCCGTCAATGAGACTCCTAGTCTATTTTTCAATCTTTTTTTTTTTTACATAACACATTCATTAGCATCAGACCTTTCCACTGTTCTCCAATATCTTGCTTTTTCATTTGGAAGAGATTTCAGGACAGCTCCTTACCAAATGGCTGCTCTCTCTTTTTGCTAATAATTAGTCTTAGAGAACTGTCAATCTGTTCTTACCTTGTGCTTGGTCATAGAATCAACTCTGCTGCCCATGGGGTTTCTGTTAATTCACTTTTTCCTGCTGCTTTTCATCTTACTGCTTATGCAAGCTTTGAGCCTGCTCAGTCTACCAGCAAATGTTGATTATTTTTTAAATGCTAACTTTTCTTTAGCAAGCTGGGCTCTGACCTGATCCGTAGCCCTGGAGAGGTCCTGGCAGGCTCTGCTCTCCATGGCTGTGGGTCTTCCTTCCTCGCCGCTGTTGGCAGATGCGGGTGGAGGTGGACGCTTTGCTCCAGGGTGCTGTCCTGCGCCAGGGCAGAGGCCCCAGGGGACGCCTACCAGTTCACACAGGCCCAAAGGCAGAAATGGGAGATGGTAATTTTTTTTGCCTCAATTTTCCCTCTTTCCCCTCCATTGGATAGCTCTTTTGTTTCTGGTCTTGACTTGTTTGCTGATAAGCCTGCCTCCATGCTCATCATGTAAGTGTCTGCATGCTTCCTCAAGGTAACATATTTGCATGTTGTTATCACTGCTCTGCCAAGCAGAGAGCTTTCAACAAGGTCTGAAGAGGTCTCGACAGGTCTGTTTCAAACACAGCCCTGGAGACCTGTGCGCAGGGCGACTGGCCCTGGAGGCGTTTCCTCAGCAGCTGATCTTGTGCTCATGTTATGGTTACCGTGAATTGTTACTTGTACTCTCTAGTCCTTCTACTGTGTTGACATACAGCAGTCACGTCTCCTTGTTGCCCTCATTTTGCCAGGTTAGAGAAGTCAAGTCCTTCTAATAACATGCTTTAACTTTTGGTCACCCCCAAAGTGGTCAGGGAGTTGAACTAGATCATTGCTGTAAGTCCCTTCCAACTGAACTGTCCTGTCCTGTCCTGTCCTTCTTCCTATCTCCTTCTTTCCCTAACAGTACATGCTGAGGAAATCTTTGATGACATGTCTTCCCAGCCCTGCACTAGGAGAAGGGATTTAATGGGCAATCGTGTCCCAGCCTCGGCCCATGACATCAGCTCTGTCGTGTTGTGGGAAGGAGGCATGTACCTTCTGATGGGGGTGAGAGCTGTGGATCGTCTCGAGATAGTTTGATCATCTTAACAAATTTGCAAAAAGCATGTGTGAAGTGCTGTTTTTGAAAGTGTGCTGGTTTTGGCTGGGATAGAGTTAATTTTCTTTATAGTAGCTGGTATAGTGCTGTGTTTTGGATTTTAGTATGAGTGCTGTGTTATATGTTTATTATAGTGCTGTGTTTTGGATTTTAGTATTTTATTTATAGCTGTTATTGCTGTTTAGCTATTAGTCAGCAGGCTTCTGTGCTTGCCATGGGGCTTGCTTGCCTTACTGTATATGAGAGTCTAGGGCTCGTTAGTGGCTGCTTTTGCTTTCGGTGCTTGCTGTAGTGCTGTGCTGGTCATCACCCGACTCTGCTGTGCCGGGGAACATGTTGATAACAGCAATGGCCATGCCCCTGGGCTGGCAGATGGCCAGGGCATCGCTGCTGTTTCTGTGCTGCTGCACTGGACAGGCTGGAACTCCAGCGTGAGCTCGAGTCAAAGGGACTGTGACCTGGGGATGAGTCCACGTGGGAGCAGGACACCCCAAAGCATCTGTGCCCATGGATAAGTCCACGCCAAAGCAGGTACATCTCGAAGCGTCTGTGGCTGTGGTTATGTCGGTGCCGCAGCAGATATACCTCTGAAGGGATTGTGGCCCAAGGATAAGTCCACGCTGGAGAAGGTGCACCTCAAAGCACCTGTGGCTGTGGATAAGTCCATGGTGCAGCAGGTACACCTCGAAGCACCTGTGGCTGTGGATAAGTCCATGGTGCAGCAGGTACACCTCGAAGCACCTGTGGCTGTGGATAAGTCCATGGTGCAGCAGGTACACCTTGAAGCATCAGTGCCTGTGCATGAGGCTATGCTGGAGCACCTCAAAGCGTGTGGCCATGGGTAAGCCCAGGACAGAGCAGGTACACCCCTGGAGGGACTGCAGCCGTCCGTAAGGGCATGCTGGAGCAGGTTTACTTCTGAAGGGACTGTGGCTGTGGGCGAGGCCATGCTGGAGTGCGTATATATCTGAAGGCATGGTGGCCCACGGAGAAGGCCACGCTGGAACAGGGGCACCTCAAAGCGACTGTGGCTGTGGATAAGTCTGTGCCGCAGCAGGTAGAGCCCTGGAGAGACTGTGGCTCATAGATGAGGCTCCACTTGGAGCAGGTACACCCCTAAGGGACCTCAGTCTGTGGATAAGTCCCAGGTGGAGCAGGGGCAAGGGGAGGCGTTCATTGCAATGTTAAACCCAGTGGTCTGGTCCAAAGGGATCAGGGGTGGAGATTGTAATGGAAATACCTTTAAATTGTTGTAACCCAGGATTTGAGTTGCATGTTTTGGGAATGACTACAGCAGGAACCACCTGAACCAACGGAGGACAAGCCTTACAAGAAGCAGTGCAAGTGCAGCAGTGGCCTGACCTGAGCTGGCTTTGGTGCCCAGTAACTCCACACAACACACCACCTCTCCTGTCCAGAGTGACCACCATAACAGATGGAGCCCAAAGTCATGGACTAAATGAACTCAGTGGACATTTTGTGGACATTTATGGACATTTTACAGACATTTCACAGGGGTGGTCCATAGACTAAGGGAATGATATCTGTGTATTATATCAAAGGATGGGAAGGGTGATGGTGGGTAATGAGAATGTGTTGGATGGTGTGAGACCTGAGCATGACATAAATCGTATGGAATAAGGGGTGGAGAATGTGCTGGTTTCGGCTGGGATAGAGTTCATTTTCTTCCTAGTAGCTGCTATAGTGCTGTGCTTTGGATTTTAGGATGAGAATAATATTGATAACACGCTGATGTTTTGGCTGTTGCTAAGCGGTGTTTACACTGGTCAAGGACTTTTCAGCTCTCCATGCTCTGCCAGGTGCACAAGGAGCTGGGAGGGGACACGGCCAGGACAGCTGACCCCCACTGCCCAAAGGGCTATTCCATACCATATGGCGTCATGCTCAGTATATAAAGCTGGGGAAGAAGAAGGAAGGGGGGACATTCGGAGTGATGGCGTTTGTCTGCCCAAGTCACCGTTAGGCGTGATGGAGCCCTGCTGTCCTGGAGATGGCTGAGCACCTGCCTGCCCACGGGAAGGAGTGAAGGAATGCCTTGCTTTGCTTTGCTTGCGTGCATGGCTTTTGCTTTACCTATTAAACTGTGTCTATCTCAACCCACGAGTTTTCTCACTTTTACTCTTCCGATTCTCTTCCTCATTCCACCAGGGGGGAGTGAGCGAGCGGCTGCGTGGTGTTTAGTTGCTGGCTGGGGTTAAACCACAACAGAAAGCCTTCTGTGTTCATCCAGTTTCACTGGGTTTCCACAGGATGGCAAAAACCCACATCTCTGACTCTAGCGAGGCTCAAAGATCAGTCCCTCATCCGGAAGCATGAGATGCTCCTGAACGACATGGTTGCAAATCTTTTTGATGTGTGCAATACCTGTTCATTTCCCCCTGGATTTTTTTTCTTGTACTCATTTTTAGAAATGCCTGAGCTGTTGCCCTTGGAAAAATGTAATAAAACAAGAGCGTGGGAATGACAGTACTCCATCAGAGCAAAGGTCCATCTAGCCCAATACTCTGTCTCCAAGGTGGCCAACCATAAATGTCTAAAGAAGAGCATATGAGCAGTGCAGGTCTACTTCTGCCGGGGTCCTGGGGGTGCTCGTAGGCCTCAATGGCTGGGACCGGCCTCCCCTGGGATCCCCACCCACACCGTCTCCTGCCAAGGGCCCAGGGGACGTGGTGTCTCAGCTCAGCCTGGGGCCTTGGGTTCCTGCCTGAGCAATGCTGTGGCTGTGCCCGTCTCTGCCCCTCTCTCCTGCATGGGCCTGGGACCTGCACTGCAGAGAGCTGCTCTCCTGGATGGACCCCTCAGACCTAGGTCATAGCTTGTCATGCAGAACTAGATGCATAACAGAGCAGAACTATTCTATTCTGTTCTGTTCTAGTCTAGTCTAGTCTACTGCCTGCGCTCACCGTGAGTCGAGCAACAGTGAGACTGTTCTTTGCCTGAATTGCCAGGGGGATTTCAGCTCCAAAAACACTTTCAAGGGCACAAATCAGAAAGATTACAAGTGGAAACAGGGGTTTATGTCTAGATTTTATTCTATTTTCTCTCCTTTTCTCTCATCTTCTCTCATTGTCTGGTATTTGAGGGTATTTGAGGGTGTTTTTCGGAATCTGTTTCAGAGCCGATGCTCACAAGCATTAACACCTGGCGCAGGTGTAGCCAGGAGCAGGCTGATGCATTCTTCAGTTCAGCTTGAAAAAAGATGACTTGCAGTGTGGCAAAGGCACGTCACAGAGCTACAGAAAGTGGCAGCAGGAATACAGGCCAAGCAGCGCCTGTTTCCTGAAGAGTGAAGACTTGAAGAATGAGGATCAGGACCAACCGCACACAAAAGAAGACGAAGAAGAAGAGGTGCGTGGTACCGTGGGGCATTTTCCAAAGCAGGACACATATCGATGACAAGCAGCCTTTTTGCCTTCCAAAACTTGCTCCGCTGCGCTTCTTGGCCAGTGATGCACGACGAGCACTCTCGTGCCTGCCCCGCGCTTGTACTGCATGCAGGGAGAGCTGCAAAGCGGCAGCTCCTGATGGTGCAGCAAGCCTGCAGCCCTTCCAAGCACGGGCTGTTTTGCACAAGCAAGAACCCCTGGGGAAACGGAGCCAAGGGAAGAGCAGAGCTGGCTCCCACTGCAAACTTGCAGTAGGCAAGAGAGCCCCAGGGAGCCAGGGCGCAAGTGGCACCGTGGAGGTGCGAGAGCAGCAGGCAGTGACCTAGCCAAAACAGCCCAGAGGAGCCCTGACAAGGGGCTGTGCTCAATGCTGCAGAGAAAGGCAAGAAAACCCCAGGCACCAGAGCCAATCTGCCCCGGGGGAAAATTCCTTCCTGAAAATTCCTTTGGCTATTCCCTGAGCGTGTGAGCAAGACCTGCCTCCTCGTCCCACAGGCTGGTCACGCCGACCAGGAGATGCTAGCACTGCTGGTCCCCTTTCTTCCCTCAACCTGGAGCCGTGTCAGGGGCTTCTGAGAGTGGCCAAATGCCCCTGGCCTGATGGACCTTGGGGGCGAGAATCCTTCCCATGCCTGGTAGGACACCAGTGGGTGCTCCAAAGCACTGGGGAAGGGCGCTAGGACTGGTACCACTTAGAATGTCTGTGCATCCCATTTCTTATGGCTGCTGCCCCTGGCTCTGCAAGGGATGAGGACAGCGAGCTCTGCGGTGCTGCTCCTCAAGTGCCAAGAACTCATTCCCTTGGTCTTGCCACTGCTATCCAGCTGAAAAGGCCTGATAGCCTTGGGCACCTCCAGGTGTTTGCAGTGGTTCTCATGTCCTGAGGAGCTGGCATCTGTTCCCCGAAGGCTGAAGCAGGATTTCAGTCCATCAAATGAGCTTTGAATGTGGCCCCGCCAGGAGCTAGCATTGCAGAAGAGAACCTCCAGCAGCCTCATGCAGCCTCAAGTCTTCCTTCCTCAGCGCCCTCTAATTAATTCCACTGACTCCGTGAGGACTTCCCCTCAGATGCCTTCGGGCTGCCCGTGGGCCAGCTCTGTCCTGACGGCAAAGCTGGGCAGGCTGGCAGCCAGGCAGGCTGGCAGCGGCACACGGGAGGATGCCCCCTTTATCCTGCCGTGGGGCATTGTGACTGCTGCGTTGCTGGGTGGTGGCACCGTGACATGAGGGTGATGGGGCCCCCCCACAGCCCCGCCCGCCGCCCCTCCACCCAGCACCCTTCGGAGGAAGGCCTTTGGGGTGCTGGCCCTGAGGCAGTCCCTGTGCCCCGGGGGCCCAGGGGGCTGTCCCTTGTCCTTGCTGGCCATGCACTGGGCACAGCTGCTGAGCGTCCCTGACGCGTCCCCTGCCACTCGGCTCCCAAGGACAGACCTAGTGCTGTTGCTCTTCTCTCAGGCCGTGGCAGAAACCAACCCTGCAGCCCAGATACCATCCCTATTAGCCATTGCCTCTCTGCATCTCTGCAGCGAGGAGGACCAGGGACTTGATCTGGCTGGACACAAACCCTTTTCTGGGGGCTAGGTGGGGATGATTTTGGCAGCCACAGTCTGCAGGAAAGTGAAAGTGTAACCAGAGCCATAGGTTGGGATGGATCATGCCAATAGACCGTCATGGAAATAATACAGGGTTTGAAAAACAAGTGAGCAGAGGTTACACTGGTGTGGTGGGAAGGTTGGTCATGTTCCAACCTAGAACATTTGGAACCGTGCCCAAAGCACAGCCAGGCAAACTACAACTCTTCCAAACTGTAAAAATAGCCCATTGCTGCTATTGCTGCGACATCACATTTTCTGACTGAAACCAAGCCGTGCAGCAACTCTATTAAACACACTAATTGGCCATGTTTATACGGCATACAAAATGTGCTCCAGCCATGGGGTAAAACTTTCACAGCTCATTTGTGACTCTAACAATTGGTTAGATTGGTTTTGGTTCCCTCTGCATGAACTTTGCAGAGATGTAGAGAGCATGCATGAGTTCCTCACCATTCCTTACCAATGGACCATGTGACATTTGCTACTACACTGTTTATGGTGAGATCTCCTTCTTGGAAAGAAGTTCTGAATTGTTTTGTGTTCTTTACCATATTTTTCCTTGCACTTAAATAGCTCTTTTCCTTCTTTGGCCTCAATCCTTGATATCTTTATTTAAAGTGATGGTAGCCCTCTCAGCCTTTGTCTTGCTCCTTCTAGTCTTCTCCTTCCATTGGCCCTCCATGCCGCTAATCAACTGCTTAGTCTTTGTTTGCTTTCATCTTAGAAGGAATTTATCTTTCTTGAACCTGAGTAATGAGAAATGTCCATAGTGTTAGAGGTGAGTTCTCACCAGGGCTTTGCACAACACTTCCCTGTCCTACGGAAATATCTTGCCTGACACACAAGAATGCATTTGCCTGTATCACATTCGTGGCTCATAGTCACCCCATGATCTACTCATGCCTCCAGGAACATTTGCCTATTCTGATGTTTCCAAACTGTAGCAGAAACTCATGGCACTCCACCTGACGTTGTGTTACTTATTTCTGCCCTGCAGTTCTTCACGCATGGTTTATTGATGTAGGGAATCTCTCTTCTGTCAGAGCTTCAGCAGGTAAGGATTATGGGGGCTGTAGAAATGTGAGATACAGCTTTTTCTGGTTCATGGATGCCATGAAATCCATAATATGATGTGGACAAGGAATGTATCTTTTGGAGAATGCAGGAAGCCTACACATCTTGAACGGCAGTTTTCTGCAATCTAAATGTAAAAGACCTGACCGTGAACTTCACTGTTTCGTTCATTTGATGACATCAAAGCATGAAGGGTGGAGCCTGAGAGATGTGTTAACGAGGCTTTCACCCATCAGCAGCCTGCTGGAGTCCAGCTCCACGCAGTCACGGCCAGCAGATCCAGCCCTCCACCGGCCGGCTGCGCAATGCACGCACGGTGTGGGTGGGCTCGGAACGTGAAGCTGGTGGGGTCAGTCCAGTCATTTTCAGAATGGGTGTCTGCCTTGTAGGGAAGAAAGTAACCACAGCGGGCGTTAACTGAGCTTCCATTGTGGAAGTTGCATTGGAGAAAGTGCCAAGTCAGCCCAGACACTGAAAAAGCTACAAGAGACAAAACACTGGTGGGTCAGCGCGATGCAGTTCATGGCACTGCTGTCTGTGGGGACGTGCTTTACTCTCCAGGAGTGTGAATAAAGGTCGACGAGTTTTTAAATGAATTCTGCAGGCATTTAGTGAAGAGGAAGGTTGTTGCTGATACTGCTGTTATGGGTGAGGAGGTGGCTGGCCAGGTGGCCATCCGACACTGAAAGGCAACTGCCTGTCTTCAGGAGTCCCTGCACACCCGTAAGAGACCTGCAAAGAAGGACTGAAGATTTTTCTTTTTATACGCCCACCTCAAAGCACTTTGCTTGAGAATGTTGGTGTGATGAAATTGCTGATGATGTTATTCAGATACAAAGGAACTTTTTATTTTTAATTAATAAAAGAAGCTGTGAAAAACAATCCTCTAGCACACACATGGTAATTAGTTTGCAAAACTGGTGCAATGAGTGCAGAAAGCTGCCAGACTATGTCTATCCAGTTAAAGAATCTCAAAATTTTGAGGCAAGATCAGTGTGATGAGACAGGCCCTTGCATGTGTCCAAATGTGGATCTGATAGATCAGGAGGCAGAGCGAGGCCAGAGACGAATTCCCTTGCCATGAGTGGCCCCTCTCCAGAGGGCTTTGAGGAAAAAGACAGTCTTTAAGTAGCAAGGATTTCAAACAACGTGGGATTTATAAGCTAAAACCTATGTTTTGAGTTACACTTGAAAACAAACTGGTAGCCAATGCATTTTGAAACTATGCTTTTCTCTTTGCAAAGGGCTCCACAAGGCAAACGAATGCTAAAATAGCTTACCCTGAAATAATTAGCTATAGCTGTGCTAATTGCATTCCTGTACTGTGGGGGGACACAGTATGGGAATGCAATCCCATAGATTGGGCCCCACCATTTAAGACGGATGTTCAGGTACTTGAACGCATCCAGAGGAGGGCAACAAAGCTGGCGAAGGGCTGCAAGGCATGTCCTGTGAGGAGCGGCTGAGGACTCTGGGCTTGTCTGGTTGGGAGAAAAGGAGGCTGAGGGGCGACCTCATTGCTCTCCACAGCTTCCTGAGGAGGGGACGTGGCGAGGGAAGTGCTGATCTCTTCTTCCTGGCAACCAGGGACAGGACGCCTGGGAATGGTTCAAAGCTGCATCAGGGAAGGTTTAGACTGGACATTAGGAAGCAGTTCTTTACCAAGAGAGTGGTCAAACACTGGAACAGGCTTCCTACAGAGGTGGTCGACGCCCCTTGCCTGTCAGTGTTGAAGAGGCATTTGGACAATGCCCTTAATAATATGCTTTAACTTTTGGTCAGCCCTGAAGTGGTCAGGCAGCTGGACTAGATGATCGTTGTAAGTCTCTTCCAGCTATTCTATTCTATTCTATTCTATTCTATTCTATTCTATTCTATTCTATTCTATTCTATTCTATTCTATTCTATTCTATTCTATTAGCACTCTGACTATATCTCAGTACTGAATTTGCCTTTTCTGTGCCTGCCTCACAGTGATGGCATGCACTGATGCTGATAGATGAATGCATCACTGCTTCAGCAGTGTTGCTGCTCTCTCCCACCACTTTAGAGACCCTTACTGTCCCGTTTGTACAAACTACACTTGTTTATACAAGGCAGTTTGAAATGCTTGAAAGTATGCTTGTCCTAGAGGCAAGTTAATGTATTTTCACTTAATTTTGATGCACCACCTTCACAAACCTTACCTGGCATTCCTCTCCTTTGATGAGCTCAAGAACAGTTATTTTAACTGCTTACATTTTAAATGTTTCTCAGATCTTAATATACTGTTAAATCAAAGCTACCCATCTGGTAGATTACTGTCTACATGTGCTGTCCATCTGGTAGATTATTGGTTCTCAGTTCTACTTAAGGATACTAACTTCTCCTTTTTAATCCTGAGCAGAATTTGTGAAATGGTCCCTGCCTTCTTAGGGGCACAGTGCCACTCAAGGCTCGGCCACCTCCAGGTACTTCGTGGGAGGTATTTTACTCTTCTTGGCAATAGTACATGTGGTCAAAATACTTTGTTACTTTTAAACTTGCTGTCTTTGCTTTTGTAGCCTGCATAGTCTTAGTTCAAAATCCCCTGCTGATCTCTGCACACCTATTCCTGTTCAGTCACCTCTGACTTCTGGTGGTGTCCAGTGCTGCTGCACGTGTGTGCTTGTGCACGAGTGTGCGTATATGTACATGCATACATGATGGCACAGAGGCATAATTTGCCAGTGTAGCATATTTGTTGCTGTCAGTTGCCAAAAACTACAAAGGAGCAAGGGAAACAATTATGCTGTAGTATTATAATTGCTCAACAATCTGAAGTAACAGTGTAATTGTTGACTCTCAGTAATTGCTCATGACTTATGAGTGGATGAGGTAAAACAAGGACTTTGCAAAAGAAGCAGTAGAACAGCTGTAAAAGCTAAGACAGGAGATCTGCGGAAACCATTAGGACGGCAAACTAGACATGGAGCTGGTGGACAATTGCGCTTTTTAAATATTGCACCTTGGGTCCAAAAATGTCATTTTTACTCATAGCTGTACTATTGCTTTTGGAAGATCTGGATTTTAGGTTACAATTTGCACTTGCTGTGGTTCCATGTGGTTAACACACTCCCAAAGCATAAACCTGTTGTATTTATAATGCTAGGATTTTTGAAGAGCCCTTTGCTCAGGGCATGACCAGTGGTCAGAGGGAGTGTGGCAGAAGGCACGCAGTGAGGGGACCTGGGGGAACAGGGTGGTTCCTACAGGGAGCTGGGCATGGTCTGTGTCTGTGTGGGTAAGGGCTGGGGCGGGCAGAGGCACCGGGGACGTGGGTAAGGGCTGGGGCGGGCAGAGGCACCGGGGCACTTCTCTCCTGCCCAGCCGCACGCCGGGCGCTGCGGGGAGGAGCCGACATTGCCCGCTCCTACATCATCCTTCTGAGGGAGCCGCTCATTGAATCACATCTCCCCTTTCATCAGCAGCATTTCCACTGCCCTGTACAGTCCTTCGTATTTACATCTGTGTACAAAAGAGCAAAATATGTCCCCTTCAGAATATACATTTCCCCTTGTTTCTAGAAAAGAACAAATTAAGATCCTGACATGGAAATTAAGGCGTCATCTCTTAATTGCCCTGATGTCTCCAGCATCTGGGGGAGCAATGACACCAGGGAGGGGGAGCTGACAGCAAAGCAGACATGCCTATTAACGTTGTTGCACAATTAGTGCAGGCAAGTATGCTCTGCAGCTGAGCAGGACCGGTAGCCTGCGGCAAGGAAACCAGGGCAGGGGAATTGAGTGCACCCTCAGCAAGTTTGCCGACGACACCAAGCTGTGTGGTGCGGTCGACACGCTGGAGGGAAGGGATGCCATCCGGAGGGACCTGGACAGGCTTGAGAGGTGGGCCCGAGCGAACCTCATGAAGTTCAACAAGGCCCTGCACATGGGTCGGGGTAACGGCAAGCACAAATAAAGGCTGGGCAGGGAATGGATTGAGAGCAGCCCTGTGGAGAAGGGCTTGGGGGTGTTGGTTGATGAGAAGCTCAACATGACCCGGCAATGTGTGCTCGCAGCCCAGAAAGCCAACCGTCTCCTGGGCTGCATCAAAAGAAGCGTGACTAGCAGTCGAGGGAGGGGGTTCTGCCCCTCTGCTCCGCTCTGGTGAGACCCCACCTGCAGTGCTGCGTCCAGCTCTGGGGTCCTCAGCACAGGAAAGACATGGAGCTGTTGGAGTGGGTCCAGAGGAGGCCACCAAGATGATCCGAGGGCTGGAGCACCTCTCCTATGAAGACAGGCTGAGCGAGCTGGGGTTGTTCAGCCTGGAGAAGAGAAGGCGCCGGGGAGACCTTAGAGCAGCCTGCCAGTACCTGCAGGGGCTCTACAAGCAAGCTGGAGGGGGGCTCTTTACAAGGGCACGTAGTGACAGGACAAGCAGTAATGGCTTTAAACTGAAAGAGGGGAGATTTAGATTAGATGTAAGGAAGAAATTCTTCACTCTGAGGGCGGTGAGGCACTGGCACAGGCTGCCCAGAGAAGCTGCGGATGCCCCATCCCTGGAAGTGTTCAAGGCCAGGCTGGACGGGGCTTTGAGCAACCCGGTCTCATGGAAGGTGTCCCTGCCCATGGCAGGGGGGTTGGAACTAGAGGATCTTTAAGGTCCCTTCCAACCATTCTATGATTCTATGAAAAAAGGAAAACAAAACTGAGGAATAACTGCGTTGTATATCTCTGAACCTGCCAGAGGTAAGGCACGTCCTGGGTCAAGTTGTCTGCAAATTTTACAGCACGTGCTGTTATTTTTGTCTTCTTGTCACCCTGAATAATGCAGCACTAAAGCCACAGGGAACTCTTTGGAAGTGTTCGTGCTGTGTTTGGGAGGCAGAAGATCCTTTTCTCTCTGGAATGTGCTGAGCTAGACTGTCTGTCCACCTCTTCCTAGCAGGCGTCTCTGGCTGAGACTGGTGCCCTCACTTTTCTGTTGCTCCCCCCAGTCCCTCTCCATCCCCTTCCGGCTCCCACCTCCATAGGACACGCAGCCCTATAGCTGCACACGCAGCCCTATAGCTGCACACGCATCCACACGCAGCTCCAGGCACATGGATCTCCCTGGAAATCTCTGTGAAACAGTGGAGAAGAGAGCATGGCTGGCTGGAAGGGTGGCTGCTCTCACTGCCACTAGCACCAGCTCTTCTTGCTTTTGGGGCATTTGGTCCCGTGCAGTGGAGTCCGTTTTTTCTGCAGGGGGGCTTGAGGGCATCCCCTGCCCTGCAGCTGCCTGCGGCAGTAGCACACCCATCCGTGGAGCCCACGGGTCACATCTCCAGGAGACATTTCCAAACACATTTCAGAATCAGTCATTTAGGGCCAGGTTTCAGAGAAGCCGAGCACCGGCTGGCACCCGTGCCTGGCACTGCCAGGAGCAGAGGACGGGCATTTCTCCCTGGCTGGAGCTCAGGTGAGAAGCTCAAAGCAGAACCCTGGAATGGAACTGTCAGGGACAGGACTTCCAAGGCAGAGGCTTCAGGCATCCTGAGCAACCGAAACTGCTGCCTTTGGGTTAATTACAGATCGTGAATCAATCTCCCACCGGCGCCGGCGAGGTGCAGTCCCAAGCTTGGACACGATTGCAGAAAGCGAATGGTGGGTGGGCGGCTGAGCCAGGGCCGCTGTGGGCGATGCATAGCTGCTCCCCGGGGATCAGGCACTGGCTTGTCTCCCAGCGCCTCCGCCACTGCCTTTCTGAATGGCTGCTGTGCTGCGGGGTGAGGGAGAAGACTTGTTGCCAAACAACTTTTACGGACAGAATTTGAGCCTTTAAATGGGCTGAAAAGTCTGAAGAAACCCCAGGGGGAGCTCCTGGGGGTGCAGTCACTGCAGGTTGCAGGACCCCATGCAGCCCGTTGGCTCCGCAGCCCATCCTCCTTCAGACGGGCAGGTCCCCTGCCGCGGGGACTCTGCTCGCCCACCATCGCCGCTCCTGCATGCAGCAGGGACAGATCTGACCATTTCAGGTATCTCTGTGAGGTAGGGATGCAAGACTGGAAGAATGGCCTCATTTTCATTTTATCAAGGTAACTTCTGTCAAATACCACACCAAACAAGTGACTTGCGGCTCGCCAAGATTAGCCTCCTACAAAGGCCTGGTCTCAGGTCGTGTGTCACTCGAGTTAGCATATAAAATATTAAGTACTGGAGAAAACTGAAGTCTCTGCTCAGTGAGACAGTTCTGTTCCCTCTCATCATTTTCCCCTCTGCAATATCTTATTTTGTTCTTCTTTTTAAGAGAGAGAGTGACAGATCCACTACTATAACCAATATTAATTTAAAAATGCAGTGAAAATAGAAGTGCTTTCTTTCCTGGATTCTGCAACCCCAAATTCTCCTTGGTGCGTATAAGATGCACACTCAGTGCTCCACGTGCGCTGGCAACTACAGCTCTAAGGGACCAATAAGTCAATTCGGGCAAAAGCAAAGTATCAAAACACGATATTTGCTATTAATTTTATATATTAGAAAATAAGGCTCTCTTATAACATAACTCTGGAAAAATAAAACTTGAGGAAAAGTTGTAGTAAGAGGGATGTTTCAAACCTGGCCATCTGGGTTATTTCACATTCTAGCAACGGGCTTACAAGGCAGCTGTGTATAAATTCAAACGGACAAGCTGACAAAGCAGTGAGAAGAGTGACACTGTATCGGATTTCTCTTTTAATTAGTCATTTTGATCACTGCCATTTACAATGCAGGCTGCGAAGAATTTTCTGATCTCCTTGATGACAGGTTTTTAATCCCTGAGGCATTTTGTAGAGTTGCTTAAGGAGATGAATCTGGACGGAACACATGGCTGGAATTGTTCCTTCATTTGTTCATGGCTCATGCTGCTGTTGTGGCAGCATCTGTCTGTAGGTGTATACGTGCCATTGGTACAGATAACAACCCTAATAGCAGCAACGTTTCCAGTGCACCCAGGTGGAGCTTGAGTCCTGTGTGGGATTTGTGCTTCAAGGGCTGTGTTTCCCTCGTCGTTTCGTGGTGACGTGAAATTCCCATTCAATAATTATTTGCATCTCCAGGCACTGAAAAACCTTTAAAAATCTGGGGGCTTGTCAGCTTACGAGGCCAACTGACATGGGGGCCTGAACACGGCATTGTTATTTTACCAATTACAGTTGTATATATGCCATCATTAGACATTATGGCATATATAAAACAATTCTAAAATGTTGTTGTTATCGGCAAATCCTCAACAAACCAATCTGCTTTTAAGGAAGTCCTATGGGCACACACACTGGTCCAAGGATATTTGACATTCACACCAGTTTCTAAGAAAAAAAAGAGGAGGAAGGAGCCGAGGACGGGCTGCAAGCACAAGCACATCTTTGGGCAGGCAGGAGACCGCCAGCTGAGATACACTGTGGAGACTGAAACGCATAACAGTAGTTTCAAGTGAATTGCAGAAATATGAACCCAGGATTTTCAGAGTTAATTTTGTAGGAGATGTATGGAAAACACCTGCAGTATGGAAAACCACAAGCAAGAACTCTGTTGAGAACAAGGGAACACCATGAAATAAGCATTCACTGACGGTCACTGCAGTTACAGCGGCAATGAGGGTCAATGTCCGAAGATGCATTTGGACTTCCTAGCCTTCCTTCTCGTCGTTGTTACTGAGGTCTCTCTAACATGGAGTTAGGACTACTTGGAGTTAAAATCCAACCAGTCAATTATACATTCAGAACTTCCTCTGTAGTGGTGTGGAAGAAGAGGTAGTGTCATGAGAGGCTGCTGCAGCTCCACGTCCCCAGGTCGTATCTCCAGTGCGGATTCCTCCAGGGCTGGGCTCAGGCACACAGCCTGCCTCGAGCTGCCCCTCGATCCTGCCATCCCCGGCTGCCTTCTGCACACACACACAGATGGGTCCCTTCACCAGCCCCCAGATGCAGGTCCCTCCTGCAGCTGGCCAGGAGTCCCCTGGTCCCTCCAGTCGCCAACTCGTCCAGGTGCCTCCTCCTCAGACACACGTCCCCTGGTCTGGAGACCTACTCAACGGCTGGTCTGGCTCCATCTTCGCCAGCGCCCACACCTGCGCTCGCACACCCACACTCGCTCTGGGTGCTGCGCCATGGACATGTGGGCCTCTGGCCCCTGGTCCCACCCCAGTCTGTGGCACTTGGAGCTCCCATGCACACATGTGCACACAGCATAGAGACCTCCTCACACAGGAAAAGGGTTAGAAATGGAGTTTGATGAGACAACAGGACAGGTGGCACTGGTCAGGCACAGGGCAAGGCCAGACAAGTGCACTGACCAGCAACACGTTTATGCATCGCTGGCTCCGCTTGTCTCCTTGTCCCTCTATTTTCCCATGCTTTTTCATCCCCAGACCGCCTGGATCCATCCCTTTCCCTGCCTTTCCTATAAGAAGTCCTGTGCAATCCCACACTGCTCTTCCCCTGCATCCCACGATGTCTCCCACACCCCAGGCAGTGGCCGCCCTCAGTCTGGAAGGCGGTCCAGAGAGCTGCTCCTGTTGACTCATCTTGATGGTCTTCACTAGAGGCCCATGGGCCTGAGCTTCCCCTGCGACAGCCCTGGGAGGGGCCCAGGCAGGGTGTCCTTTCCTCTGAACTCGTAATTTGGGTCTCTACCTGCTTCTGTGCCTCTGTGCTCCTCTGGGCTTGTGGAGATGGGCCTCTGATGGGCTGGTCCCTCTCCTGGGATGGGTCTGGAGCAGCCCAGGCAGGGTGTTACTTGTGCTCCCCACCACCACCGTGCCTTTGTGCTGCCACGCGTATGTGCACGGAGAGGAGAGTTTGCCACCGCCCTGACCAGGAGGCAGTGCCAGCGCCGTGTTCAGCCAGCACGGGACCACCGCAGCCAGTTCAGATGGCCTGCGGGAAGCGGCTGCCCAGAGCACAGGGGTCCCCGTGCTCCAGCAAGGAATCGGCACCAACGGACCCAGCCCATCAGGTCCGCTCCCGGTCACCGCAGAGATGTTCAGCAGCAGATTGGTGGCTCACTGTCACCTGCAGCGTGAGCATCGGTTACCTGACACAGGGCAGTCTTGTCATTGTAACGGGAGAAACAAACCCTGCAGCAGTAGAAAGTCAGAGGCTGAAAAGTGAAACCAGAAATATTCAGATCAGAAATGAATTGCAAACCTGAATGGCGGCAGCAATGGGTCCTAGTGACTCCCTGCCAGAGCCCTTCCATGCAGTCCTTGCCTTTAAAAAGTTCTTTTTCAGCAAGTTGCTGCACTGACTGCGGTTCTGCTGCACAGCAGTGCCGAACACCGTCTTCCAGCATGGGGGCAGAGGTAACATGGACGGGTTTTTGGAAAGCTCATGGTGATTTGGCTGTTGTGCTGCTGCGCACTGTGATACAAAGGCCTCTCTCTTGCATCACGTTTTATCTCTTTGAAGAGTTGTCTGCTGACGAGAGAAGTGGGTGCTGCTGGTGGAAGGGTGCTGCTTTGCACTGCACGCCGGCTGGCTGCGTACCAGTGACCACCCCTGCGAAACCGCCGGGCAGCTCTGGGCACGGCAGCGAGCAGCGGTGCCTTCCCTGACACATGCTGAGTTATCCCCTTCGCTGCAAGATGAACGGCCAGAGGCTCATTTTAGAATGCTAGCTATTGGCTTGGGAAAGCTAGCGCCACAGACCTCTCCGTGCATGGGGACCGTGAGTGCTTTCTACACAAGCTGGACTGCAGGTCCAATTCCTTTTATCTACTAGACAGAGTAAAATAAGGCAAATCAAGCCAATTGCAAAGACTTAGCAGGCTTTTAGTTTCAGTAGTGCTGAGGACTGTCTGCTTATCTTTGTATAGAAAGGTTTTTGTAATGGTAATTAGGCATTACTTTGCCACTGTGGCCTGCAACAAAAATGGGTTTCCCTGCTGTTTTCAAACCTTGATCAAGCCTCCCTTTGGATTGCTGTGTTAGTGGCTGTGGAAATGGCAGGGAATTCACATAATTTCTCTGATTTGTAGGCATCATTTCTGTTTTCAAACAACTGCTAGATAGTTCACAGCCAGCATGCGTTTTACTGGTGGGGTGAGAGGATTGTGGCAATTCAGCACGGTCTCTGCTCCTCACTTACAGAACCGCTAAGGACAAACTGACACTGCAGGGCTTGTTACCGCAGTGTAACGTGGTGAAAACTTGAATAATTGTCTGTCTTTTCACGGACCTGCCATTTTAATTGTATAGGTGCTTTTATTTCACTGCCCAGAGCTATCAATGAGGCTGGTAACTTATTACAACTCAAAACGCAGACTAGGCATCTATGCAGGCAGCAGGATATCTGCAGTTGCGCTGAATGAGCCCAGAAGCTGACAAAGGCAATCCTCACCTTTCCTGCCGCTGGGAGGGCTGGGAGGACGGGGAGACTCCCGGTGCCTCCGAGGGGGCCGCGTGTGCACCCCGGCGGAGCCCGGTCAGATCCTGCCTGGAAATCATGGGCTCCCATGA
Organism: Ciconia boyciana; assembly: GCF_034638445.1. Taxonomy (NCBI): domain Eukaryota; kingdom Metazoa; phylum Chordata; class Aves; order Ciconiiformes; family Ciconiidae; genus Ciconia; species Ciconia boyciana. The sequence goes on along the minus strand of NC_132939.1, from coordinate 72,178,349 downwards.
GGAGCGGATGTGTTGAAAGTATGGGGACTCCTGCTCAGCGTGGTGCTGTGGCTGCAGGGTCTGGCCACGGCTCGCCCCCGGGCTGTAGGGCAGACATCCCTGTGCAGCCCCAGCCCTGTGGCGGAGGGGCTGTGGGGGAGCTGTGCTCATCCCTGCCGGCACGGCGGGTGGAAGGGTGCTGCGGACACCAGTTTGCCCCAGGACTTCACTTCTGTCTCGGGCACGTCCGCGCCCTGCGCCCGCAGGGGCTCGCCCTGCGCCCGCAGGCTTGCAGCCCGTAGCTCGCTCTGTCTCCGCAAGCGTCCCCGCAAGCCCACGGGGCTCGTGCCAGCAGGGAGCTCAGGCAGAGATGTCCAGCCAGGAGCACGGGTGGAAGTGCTCTGCTGAGCCATCCCGGGCATCCAGCTGCGACGGCCTGCCCAGACCTGGGTCACCCTGCCATCGCTCACCCAGTCCCCTGAGCACAACCTCATGCTTTCTCCTGCCCTTTGGTCTGGGAGGGAAAATCTTTCTTGGACGTTTTCCCGTTGGCTGCAGTCCCCTGCCACTGGGAAGGCTCAGAGCAGCGCAGCCCACTCACAGCCACACCGCAACAAAGCTGCGGTGGCCTTCGCGTTCTTGTCCACCAGCGGTCCCCTACACGGGGACCGGGGACCTGATGAGCCCAGGTGAAGTGAGGGAGCCTCTTCAGTGGGGAGGGCAGCTCTGCGCAGCCGGGACACGGCAGCAGCAGCTGCGGGTGCCGACTGACCATGGCCCTGGAGAGGAGCAACCCAAAAATACGCTCGTCTTCCAGAAACCAGCAAATTTCGAGAGCATAGGAAGGAGGGGTTTGTTTTCCCACAACTGATGAATCCGTGCTCAGAAGTGTATAGGGAGCTACAGTGTCATATTCAAACACAGAGAAAGATGCTGGAGGGTATCTCATTAGCATACTCTTTTTACTAATCAAGTCAGTGTGAATAATTTTGCTTATGATTGTACTTGATTGTGTTAGTGAATTATAGATTTGAAAAAAAGTCCTTTTATTTAAGTCTGCAGAAAGCAGCAGCATTATTACTGAACCAGTTTTAGAGAATTTCGTAGATAGCATACTCTGTTCTTTTACTGTTTCATTATTTACATACAGACCTCCAAGGAAAAGGAAATGTGCCCTACACAGGTGGCTGTTAGATAGGTTGGTATGATGAGCGGGTACATTTTCTGAGTCATAAGTCATTTCACACCCTTGTACGGTCTGCCAAAGAGCAATGGTGATGCCATGCCAAGAATATTGCCCCCACCGATGTTGCTACTACTCCTGGCAATGCGGTAGACGTGAGCCAGATCTGTGGCAGGCATTAAAGCCCAGGGCCAGTGCTCACGGCTTTTGAGCAGACTCTGGCCTGTGGCTGCACCTTTTGCTAGGCTGGAATCGGCGGTCAGTAAGAAATCTGCTTTGTTTAAATCAGGTTTATGATCCAGGCTGAGGGTGATACACTGGATTGCAATATTTATGCACCCTGGAGATCTTTGATACTACACGTCTGAAAACAATTTTGATGAAGGCTGATATTCCATTGCTTCAACCAAACATACGAAACCACATGTGTACCCCACGTCGGACAAATCTTTTATTGAAAAGTGCTGAACATTACAAACATTAAGGCAAAAATACCGTGTGTTATTTTAGATGTGTAAATAACAGAGCCTGCTGTTACTTAGGCTCTGTTAATCAGCAGCACCCTGTATCAGCACAGAAGCCATGGAGAGGGTGAGGCTCTGGTGCTGTGCCTTCCAGCAGTCCCGGCGGGAAAGGAGAGCTGTGCAGGTCCTGATCACCATGCGGGTGTTGTGAATTCACAGTCCCTCTTCTAGGGATTGCTCGGGCCAGGTCAGTAACGAAAGGAAGGGCAAAAGCAAAATTTCATGATTTCTGGTGTGACTTCCACTTCCAACAGTTTCATAAACGCAAACCTTTCCAGATGATTTCAAAGTTAGAAGCAGGACATAAGAGTTCATGTGCTGCCACCTCCTACATCCGCAAGGCAGGTTATGAGAAATCCCTCTCGGTCCAGCCTTGCCAGGTATTGTCACCAATCACTGAGAAATACTGCCAGTAACTGGACAAAGAATAACCCCGCTCTTGTTTTCAGATCACCATTATATGCAATTGCATTTTTAGTTTGGTATTTTTGGATCCCTAAAATAAAATTCAGCAGGGTTGAAAGGGAGTTGGTCTACATGCTTACTGATGAAGGAAAAGATAACTCCTACCTCCAGTCTGTTCTGACTGCAGTGCTGCTAAATAAAACCCAATGGTGCCACTACAGTTTTAAAGCTCATAGACAAAATTGCATTTTTTAAATCACACATAACTTGCCTGCACTTACAATGTACCAAAATGAACGGGAGATGTTTTCTGCTCCAATGATAAAGAGTGATTTATCTGTCAAGCCTGAAGTTATAATTACAGGTGAAAACTGAGTGAATGTGGAAAGTAGATTTCCTTGTATCGTTAAACCTCAGCAACCGTCCTTTCAAGCCACAGAGGTTTTAAGGCCACCGCACAGCACAGCTTCAGCTGTTAGGAAGATTTATGGGTAGCTGCTCTCTTTCCAAGTGATTTTCCAGAAGGGGAGCAATCCAGGATGGCCTTGTAGCCCACCCGGACCGCTGGCATGCAGCGAGAGCCCCGTGAGCCGCCGGGGTGGCCAGGCCAGTCCCGAGTCCCCAGGGTGTGGGGCTGCAAACCCCTGGCACGGGCTGGGCATGGCCCCTGGCAGCCGCCGGCCGGTGGCCGGCCGGCCCCTGACAGTGGAGAGCATCGCCCCCGGCACGAGGCGTGCTGGTGCTGAGCCGGCCGGGAGCAGGGATGGCGCCTGCGGGCAGCGGGCGCTGGTGCGGGGCTGTGGCTAGAGGGGCGGCGGTGGGCCTCCAACGTGCCAGGGGAGCAGCGGGAAGAAGCAGGAGGCAATTATCCTCTTGTAAGACTGACACTGGACTACTGCACAGTGTTCTGCTGTCTGGGTTTTGAAGAAAAATTTTCCAAATGAATCACCAAAACAATTTGAGGGGTGGGAAAAAAAATCCTTATCTGGCAAGAGTTAAAGAGCTCCACCTGCTTATCCTGCCTGAAATACAATAAAATGCTGATTTAAGCATAAGTTTTCAGGGACATATTGTCTGGTACTAAGAAACCTTTTAACCTAGGTTAAAAAAACAAAATGAAGAGCCTGACTGAAAGCTAAAGCAGAGTTAATTGGATTGGCAACCAGGCGTGAGTTTTGAAAGTGCTAGAGACTAACTTTGGGTCACACAGCCAAGGTGACCAATACCTGCTCCAGCTCCTGCAATGAATCCACTAAGACCAGTTAGAACCTTTTCTAGAAGACAGATGAGAGAAAGCCCAGGCTGTTGTTTCTGCACTGGGAGGATGCTGCACCCGCTGCACGCGTTATGGAGGAGGTCCTTCTGCAGCGCTGTGATCCATCCAGCTGGGCAGGAGAGGGCTTTATCTCCAGGGACCACGCCGGAGCCTCGCACCAGCCACTGTGGTGGCTTACAAAATGCAGGAGCGATGGGTCCCCTGGACATCACGAACCCATGGATTCCTGTGATCCCAGCTCGCATTTATCCTCCACAAAGGTTATCTGTGACTTTGCAAACACCTTCTGGACTTTTGTGCCCACTCATGACAGAAAGGGCTCTGGGGGCTGTCCGGCCATCCTTGTGTCCCAAGGTCAGATGAGCTCCCCCGTGAACACTACCTCCTGGTTCCTGTAGTGTTGTTTTTAACAGAAGAGCACATTTTTTTTTAAACGAAAGCATGAGTAAATGTCTTCTGTCGTCCCTCAGAGACTCACAGCTTCTTGAAATTACCCATTCCTTTTGTGCTAGAACAGAGACTCATAAACCGTGACAAGCCATATCACTTCCTCAGTGTGCTACTTTAATCACGAGTTACACTGGAAAGTCATTCTTGCTGACTGCACTCCTGAGGCCTTTCAGTGCCGACACAGGCTCTGGGCAAGCTGCGCCTCCAGCCTGGCAGCCCCAGAGGGCTCCTGGCCAAAGGCTCGCTCACTGCCCGTCCTAGACCTGCTTACAGCACTCCTCTCTGTGGGAGCAATGGCTGGCTGAGAAACAGGCACAGACAGAAGGGATTACTTGTTTAGCTGGAAACAAAGGCACCTCTCTGAAGGTAATTAAGGAACATCTCTGCCTGAGGTGCTCCCTTGTAGTAGCGCTGCTCAGCTTTGTGGATTAAGAAGAAACTTGTGCACAAGTGAAACATTACCTAGCTCTTCAGCTGAGTGCACGTACGCACCTGCACACACATACAGAAAACTTGTATTTTTCTCCAGTGAATCCTGAAGAAGAGATTATAATAAGATTTTGAGCATACACTGTCATTACGCATGTTGACATCAACACTTCCAAGGCACATGGGAAGAGTGAAAGGAGATAAGATGTAAAATGGTGCTGTAATGGATGCTGAGGATTTTCTGGGGAAGAGACCTTTTTTTCTTTGTTTGCTAAGTTTTCAGAAATAACACTGACATTTATCTAAACAGGAGTTTTTAATTTTCCCTTGGAGATTAAAAGCCTGCAGTCTCTTGTAGTGAATTATCATATGGGCACTGCCAGCACAGGTAAAGGGATTGCTTCTAGTCATTCTATTAGCACCCAGCAAGACAAAAATATTCTGGAGTTAATTATGGATTTAATAACAAGCAATTATCAACAATTCCATCATCTTCACTCTGGTTCACGAACGGCAACTTCACTCATTCGTTGTGTTGGTGCAGGGAGACTGACTGCCCAGCAGCACACCTGCAGCGGCACTGGCAGCCCGTGCACCTTGCTGACACGTTTTGTACGTTGCCCAGAGGATGTATTGACTGGCACCAGCCCAGCAGGGTCAGTAGCTAATTGCCTGTGTCTTGGGCCCAGAATTAGGCAAACAGGTAGCCTGGGCCACCTAAATATGCCTGTCAGCAGCTGTGACAAAATTCGCATGACAACCAGCAGCTGAAGGGAAGAGGAAACAGAAGGACTCTGAGATTGAGGGTTGGCCTCCATTTCAAGAAAGGTGGCAGAGACGAGACCAGGGCATTAAAGCATCATGTTGAGCAACGGTGCTGTCTTCATTCAGTCCTTGGTCAGCTGAAACGTTGGCTCTTACACCAGTCGGAGACCAAGAAATTAGTAATTTCATTCCCACGGCCCATCAAAGAGCTAACAGGACAAGCAACCATTGAAATGGTGCGATGTATTAAAAAAGTGTGCAAGCCTGCATTAACTGCTGCTGGCAAAAATGACGCCAGACCATGTCCATGCAGTGTCCTGACCGAATGTGACTTATGTCTCAGATTAAGGCTTCCCTGGGGTTGCCCTGGGGCTGCGACCCACAGTTGTGTCTAATGACAACCACAGTCAAAGGACAAACAGTCTGAGTGTTTGCCAGCCTGCTTGCAAGACTCTAGCTGATGCTTTTGTGCCAAGTGAATTAATAAGTTTTACTCTGGTTCCCCCAGAAGGCAGATAAGAAGCCAAAAAACAAGTAAGAAGCACAGCCAGAACAGTAAACATGTTTGCTTTAAGGAGTGGAAACCATGGTTAAGTTTCTAGACCATGAAGCTACAGGCTTCCTCAAATTAAATTAATTTAATGGTTTATACATTTCCTCCATAGAGATACACAAAATGTGTATCATCCCCAGATGAGTGCAGGAAGATCTGGCAGATACTCCTGCCACCCCGCAGCAAGGTACAGATGCCACGTCTGCGCCAGGGACAGCTGGGAGAGGGACGGCCGCTCCAGGCAGTGCCCGGCGCCGGCAGCCTCCGGCTCTGGCCCCGCTGGCGCCAGCAGCACCCCTTCCCAGCAGACCTGGCCGAGCCGCCGTTGTGAGTAGGTGGGGAGCCGGAGGCTGCACAAGCCTTCCCGAGGAGGGGCCTCCGCAGGGACCCAGCGCTGCACCCGGCCGGAACAGCAGCAGCGGCACTGCAGGCAGCCCTGCCAAGGCGAGCTCCCACCTTCACCCCACTCCCAGCTTTGGCTCCTGCCAAGGGCTCTCTGTTGCTTCCTCGCCAAAAGGGTTCCGTATGCCCACTCTCCAAACGACTTTTTACTCATTTGGCCAAGCCCTAATTCATCTTCTGTCAAATATTTTTCCCTTGTGTCAAACGCTCAGTTCCTATTACTCTGTTCCTCACATCCACTTTAGCCTAACAGCATCTGTAAATAATGAATTTGCATAATGAACAGTATTTATGAAAACCAATCGCACTCTGTGTAGGTGACCTTGTGACTTCAAACAAGCTAATAACTTTTGAAGTACCGACAAGATAATGTAGTGATACATCACCGTTCCTTTGGACGAGGAGGGAGCCGATCATCGACAGCACAGGTACGCAGACCGGCCACTGCGGCAGTAGCGGGTTCAAAGAGCTGCTCACTGGATCTGTGAGCTACGTGCGTGCGCAAGCTCGCCTTGCCCAATTCCTTGGCTGAACACATAAGCCCAAAACATTGGAAACAGACATTCGCTGAACTCCCTACAAAGGAAAAGGCAATAGTGGTTGAATATTGCCAGTCAGCCCCAGCGGTGGTACCACCTGCCCGTGCCGGGGAAGCTCCTGGCACAACCCAGCCAAGCCCCGGCCGGTGCAGGGACAGCCCGGCAAAGCCCCAGGCAGCGCAGCGCCCAGGGAGCGCCGGGCCGCTGCTCCTTCCTCCCCTTGCTCGGCTGCCTTCGGGCTGCCAGCCTCCCCGCTCCTGGTTCCCTGCGCAGGGGCAGCGGTCGCAGGGGGATGCTGCAGACCCGGGAGGGCGCGAGCTGTGCCGGGGGGACGTGCGTGGCCCTGGGCTCTGCCGGTGCCGGGGCAGGGCTCGCTCCCGCTGGTGCTGCTCGGGATGCTGCAGGCACAGCGGTTCCCGGCCTCCTGCGCATTTGTAACCCAGGGGCCTCTTGTCACACGTGGTCCCATGTTGAACAAAGCACAGTGCTGCTGAAAATGATGAAAGAAAGTCAAATGACCCATTTCTTACGTTACGGGAAGTTTCTTGCACTGTTACAAGGTTTAAAAGCTGTATTACTAGATGATGCTTTAGTTTAGATTTTTGTAACATTTAAGTATTAGTGATGTTGCACAAATAAAATACATCCTATTTTGCCTCTTTTTCAGGAAAACTAAATTTGGTTGCAATATAACTCATTCCAGCCCTGAGACTTTATTCATATAGTCTCAATTTAAATTTAATTTCTCTCACTGTTTGTTAAATCACAAGCCCTTTCTATTCACATATTCCTACTTCGATCTCTAAGCTACATTTCCTTTTCTTTTCTTTCTTTATTACAAAAGTCTCCAGTCATCTTTATGAAATCTCTGAAGTGGAAAAATACTGAAAGGGATACTTCAGCAGTTACAAACCGCTGGAAGGGAAGCGACACTAAGCTGGAGGGTGGGGGACCTGTAAGAAACTTAAAAGAGTCACTGGGGCCCAGCGGGAGACACGGGCTGGGGGGACTGGGGCCACAAAGCAGCATCTGTGGCTGTCGCGTCCCGCTGGTCAGAAGGCGACTGCAGGGGAAAACGTTGAGTTCCCGGCCAGGGCCCGATGTTCGCAGCAGCACAGCAAGAAAGGTGCGGGAGACAAGAAAAGATTAAAAAAGTAATAACGGCAGGTGCCAGCTCCTGTGAACCGGTTAAATGTTCATCTGCTGGGGCAACGTGCACCCCCGTCGCTGAAGCCAGGGCTGCGCCGAAGCCAGCTGCTCTCCCCGAGGACCCGGGAACCCGCAGTGGCAGCTGGACTGCACGGGACAGGAGCAGGGTGAGCGACTCCCGGCCTGACCCTGGTGGCCACATCAGCAGAGCTGTGAGGAGTCGGTAGCAGGGGAACGTTGTGCTGGACGAGCAGAGGCTGCCGAGCTGTTCCAGCGAGCTGGGGCCAAGGAGGGCTGTGAAGAAATCTGCAGGGACCAGGCAAAGTGGTGCGACGGGCTCTACCGTGGCAACGGCCAGCCTGCCTCGGTGAAGACAGAACTTACCCTGCGAGGGGGAGAAACCATTCCTGGTGCCCCTTTCATGTCTGTAATGATGAAATCAAGAAAACCAGTGCGATGCCTTCCTTATTCTCTCATTAAAGATCACTGTGCAACTGTATTCCAGGAAAAGATTAGATTTTGGGGATGTGTACAATGTAGGGCGATAATTAATATCAGTATTATATAAATCAATAGTCTGGCCTTACCCGCAGAGCCCTGTGCAGTGCTGCCACCTCTCCCTCCATGCAGGCATATGCGACACCTGTATGGATATAGCAAACACGGAGGGGGGAAATATGGGGAGCATTAACACCGCAAGAAACGGCAATAAGAACATGTGCAACACGAATATGTAAAATATTGAGAGAGAAGACAGCTAGTTCTCTTTTCTGTGTTCCATAACATGAGAGTTGGAGTGTGATCACATAAGTTACAAGCTAGAAGTAATTGAACATAGCAATAAATAAAAGGAAACTTTCCTTTCACACTGCAGAGCTCACTGCTGCGGATGCTCTCGTCAAGAACTTCAGGTTAGAGAGGAGCTGGGTGCCGCCGTGCACAACAAGGTCCCCAGCCCAGACGGTGCTGGGTTTCTGTCCAGGCAAGGCTGCACTGGGATCCACCACCTGGGAGGAGCCTCCTGCACCCCACAGCGGAGGCCGGCTGCCTCCGTCTCCATCGGACCTCCCTGCAATGCAGCAGGTAGAGGAAACCACTGGAGACAAACACACGTGAGGTCAGACCCAGTCTGGCAACCAGTTGTATATCCCCTGCAAAACAGTTTAATAACTAGAGCTAATCAGCAACTGTGCTTTCTCCCATTAAAATTTCTCATAGAAAAAACCCATGAAAGTAATTTCCATTAAAACCTTCTGTAAAAACTGAAAGTTACTTTTTTCAGAGGGGAGAAGGAGTTGCTAAATTCCCAGATTTCCACCTATTCTCAAATAAGCTGCCTCTAGGGGAGTGTTTTCAAACTAGAGGTCTCAATTCTATGCAGAGCTGCAATACTTTTAAGCGGAGCCACAAGACTGACAGAATTCAGTCTAATCCAATATTGACGCGAAAATCCGATGTTGCACTAAATTATCAGCATACGTACGGGATTCTGACTGGGAAACGTCTTGGAGCTTCTGCAGCAGGGAGAGCCCCGGCCTGTGCTGCTCCTCGGAGGCTGCTTCAAGCCACGGTTTTTGCCAACCCCCCCGTTCCGACTGGTGCCCATGCTGCCCGGCTCAGCCTCGCTCAGCTCCGTCCTGTCTGACAGAGCTGGCGGTGCCTTATAAGAATATCCTTTGATCAGTTTTACAATATGACCTTAATGGCATTTTGCAGATCTTTAAGTGAACAACACAGAAGGCATTCGGACAACTGCAGCAGGGTGACAGCAACGCAGATCATTGTATTAACCGCGCGGGATGAGGCAGCCTGAGCAGCTCCCACCAGCAGTGAGCACTGTCCATCAGGCGCAGGGAACCACAGGGAGGACCAGCTCCTGCTGCTGCTTGCTGTCCTCCACAAAGGTATGTTTGCTTTTTGTGGACTTAAATGTGTGCTTGAAATCCATCAGCCACCTCTTTGCAGGAATGGAGCTTACACTCTCATCTGTGATCCACACAGAGCACTGCCATTTTATATCTAGTGATAAGTGCCAGGGACCAGCACTTAAACTGGGGTTTCCAAACCTAGCATAGGGCCTGGTGCTGAAGAGCTGTTCAGCTGTGACGTGGCCGGAGCGGCTCCCGCACTGAGTCCACGTCCCTGTGCCTCCCGTCCTCTGGGCTCAGTGGCTGGGCGGTGCACGGCTGGCTCTGGGAAACACCGTCGGCTCCGGGGTGAAGATGCACCGACATCAGGGCATCTCGGGCAAACTTACAAGGCAAACCCCTCAGACATGCCGTACGTGCCGTGGGGGCAGGTGGTCTGTACCTTCCTCTCTCTGGGGGACCTGTCCTCTCCACGGAAAACTTTCTGAAGTTCACTGTCCTTTCGGACGCCCCACCCAAGAGTTACTGGTATATAAATGGGCTTTAGGAGACTGTGGGCTACTGTCATGCAATAACAATGGGAAGTGCTTGACCAAAAAGACTTAAATGTGCCCCTTCTTAACTGTGGTTCCATTTCAAATGCACTCAACAAATTGCTCTTTCCAATGTGGCAAGATGGAAGCACTGAGGAAACGGTAAATGTGCATTACTCATGACACATAATTCACTGAACAATCCTGCAATTATTATTATTTCTGACAGGTCATAAATAATGTAGCAGAAGAAACAGTCCTGATGAGAGGAAAGGGATCCATGTCACTTCTGTTTATCAGCTCTGCCTGAAATGGGAGGAAGAAGGGCCTCTTTGACTCAGAGACCCTCCGGGCTGTTTCTCCAGAGGTGCTGCGGTGGAGCGCTGGCCTGAGCTGCTCTGGTCCCCCTGCTCGGGGCTTCACCAGGGCCGAGGAGGGGGTTGGCTCAGGGACCCTTATGGACATCCAACACCCGAACACAATCGATTGATCCCCTGTGAACTGCTGGCACCAACACTTGAAGGAGACCACCTGGCCAGGCAGTCCTTGTTCCACTTTAGGACCTGCAGCTCTTCTCTGGGAGCATTTATCCAGGGAAATTATTTTATGTGGCTCATGATTTTCAGGGTTTTACAGGAACAGTTTCCAAGAAATGGCCTCAGCCCTGAACCAGTCCAAAAAAGGCTTTCCTGGGGGCAGGAGGACATCTGTGCTGGGCACCAACGGGAACAGCAGAGCCCAGGGGTCTTACAGTTTTGCAGTGCCCAGGAATGGACTAAAATTCACTCCTCAGGCTTGGTAGATGTTGTGGTTTAGCCCCAGTCGGCAGTTAAGTACCAAACAGCCGCTCGCTCACCCTCCCCCCCAGTGGGATGGGGGAGAGAATTGGAAGAGCAAAAGTAAGAGAACTTGTGGGTTGAGATAAGAACAGTTTAATAATTGGAACATAATAATAATAACAAATTGTAATGAGAAGGAAAACAAGAGAGCGAGAGAGGAACAAAACCCAGGAAAAAAAAAAACAAGTGATACAATGGCTCACCACCCGCCGACGGACGCCCAGCCAGTTCCTGAGCAGCGACCGCTGCCCCAGCCAACTCCCCCCAGTTTCTATACTGGGCATGACGCCGTATGGGCTGGAATAGCCCTTTGGGCAGTGGGGGTCAGCTGTCCTGGCTGTGCCCCCTCCCAGCTTCTTGTGCACCTGGCAGAGCATGGGGAGCTGAAAAGCCCTTGACCAGTGTAAACACCGCTTAGCAACAGCCAAAACATCAGTGTGTTATCAATCTTATTCTCATCCTAAATCCAAAGCACAGCACTATAGCAGCTACTAGGCAGAAAATTAACTCTATCCCAGCCGAAACCAGCACAGTAGAGTTCTGCTAAGGAAAGTAAACATTAAGAAATATGAGAAGCAAACCAAAGTATCCATCACAGCGGCTAATGGAAGTCCTTCTGCAGGACGGAGGCGTGGAGGCCAGGCCTGTAGACGAGCTGTCTCCAGTCCTTGCGCCAACAGCAGACCGTCACTGGCAAGGGATGGCCTAAATCACACGTACAGCTCACTGGCCGACACACTCAAAGTGCAACACAAAATTTGCTGGTGTTTCCATGTGAGGAAAATACCCCAAATTCCCTGAACAATGGAGCAAGCCAACATGCTCAGTTTTTTTAATTTTTGGAAGAATTAGGATAAAAATTTGAATGAATGATGGGAAAGGTAACAAAAATTACCTTGTAGAAAAAGTTCAGGATTTCAAACTAGCGTCTCATTTTGGCTTGGAATAGGAGGAAAAAATTGCCTTTCTCATTCTTTTCCAGGAGATCTAGTTTAATGAATTTCCATAATGAGCCTGCCTCATCTTCATTTTTAAATAATTCCACAAGTGTAACATTGATGTGGAGAACTGGAAACCCTATCACGTATAAAATGTCCTTCCTGACATCTATGACATTTCACTGAGATGATAAAACTTCAGCTGAAAACTTTAGCCACTGGGCAAATACAAGGTTTCTCTGAGTTTTGCTGAAAATAGAGAGCTGGCAGTAAATTACAGCCTTGCCCTTACAGGTTACCTGGAACAGCTTAGCGAGTTCACCAGTGAGAATCTCAAATATTTTGCAAGATATCAGGCGTTTCCAAAAATCACTGTAAACTCCTCACTTAATTTTATAACATCAGATCCTGCCCTCTTTTTTACCTCCTCAATTTTCCATTTGCTCATGAGAGCATGGAGTCCCCTGCTGATAGCAAGCTGTGGTAAATTAAGTTTATCACTTTAAAAAAATATATGTTTAAGATATAACTGTTAACTCCAGCTGAAATAATTCTATAGCTTCCTCCTGCATGCAAAGAAATCCGTCAGGAGACTGTACCTCCATAACGATGTGATTTATATGCATAAATATTAAAGGCTAATCAGAAGGCTTTAAGAATGCCGGAAGCTCTGGGCGAGGCTGCGTGCCAGCATCCAGCACACCCCGCCTGCGCGTGCAAGCGGTGGAAAGGCGGGACGCCTGCCTTGCGACGAGATAACCCCCTTTGGCAGTGCACCCTGAAGCCCACTTTGAGGGCTCACCACCACGGCTGCACGCCCGGTACCCGGCCGCCCGGGGTGCCTCCGAGCAGGGAGGGTCGCAGGAACACGGCTTGCGGCCAGAGCAGCAGTCTGCGGGCGCAGTCCTCGTTTTGTGGGACTGATGCTGCTCTGCTGAAGATTTGTCTCGAGAACGTGTGTGCAATGTTTCCTGGACCTGTCAGCCTTTTACTGCCCGAAGAAACGTGCTTTGCGAAGTCCATGGTGTTAGACGCAGACCAGATTTCCAGACTGGGATCGTGGGGGGGTTACAACAACACTTCAATTCAGTGTTGGGTGTTTAACGATGCTCTGGCTGTCTTACGTAGCCATCCCGGACTCATCGGCACAGGCGTACCGGTGGCAAACCGCCACGTGCAGGGCTCACCCCTGAGCGGACGAGACCCTCGGCCCGGTCCCTGCACCGCGCCCCAGCGGGCCACGGCTGCGAGGAGCCCGGCCCCGCGGCCTGTCTTGGCCAGTGCGCGGCTGCCGAGGGAGGGGACGGGCGTCTCCTGCGTGCTGGCCGGAGAGCCGTGGCCGGGTGCCTTCGCCGGCTGCTGCTGCTGAAGCCCCCGAGCACTCCGGGCAGCGGAGATCCTCGTGGGAATGACTGCACTGTCGGCCACGGCCCCCCTTCAAGGGACAGTCATCCCCACGCTACCCCAGAGGCCTGACCCACCTCCCCCAGCCCCCAGCCGGCAGGGAGGACGGCCGGTTCCAGCCTTCACTGCTCGTTGGGCCCCAGGACCGGCTTTGTGCTGGGGGCTGTAACGCTCTCTGAGGGGCCTGGCCCTGGCAACGGCTCCATGCTGTGGGCCTGCCCTCACGCAGCCCCGCCGGCCCGCTCCCCGGCCGAGGCGTCCCCTTCCCTCCCGACACCTCTACGCTGACAGTCGCCGTCAGCGCCCAACAACAAGTGAAAGCAAAGTCCCTCCTGACACACGTGTTCTCGTTCAATATGCGTGGAAACGCAACGATCCACGGCTGTTCCCTGCTCCAAGCCTAAGGATGGTTGTGGTGACTCTGACAGGTGACTGGGGGGCCGAGGTGACCGACGCTGGAGGCTGCAGCTGCTCTGCCTGACCTTCTGTAAATCACTTATCTGTCAACCCAGCCGAGCGCCGAACTTGACAGAGATGAGACAGAAAAGTGTTCAAAATCCAATCATGCAATATTATTCCATAAGGAAAAAAAGCAGGAAGGTATCTGCGTCCTTGCTGCACACACTCCTCTAACAGCACAGCCATGGCTAGAAACCGCTTCGAAGGGTGACGCTTTTCTGTCTGTTCTTTCAATGTGCTGTATGATCATTTTTGGTGTGCTGCCTAGTTCACGTATTGTGAGAAACAGTAGATAATCATTCCTGATGCATCTTCCTCATCCCGTTGTTGGATATCATCACATCTTTCATGCAGACAGCTCTTCCTCATGCTGCAGAGTCTCAGTATATGTGGTTACATCTTACAGGAAAGCCTGTGGCCACTTCTGTGTCCTGCTCTGCACATTTCCTCACTCTCAGACATCCTCTCCGTGAGGGGGGACCACAGCTGCACGAAGCCCACCATGGGTTACACAGAGAGCAGCAAATGTCTGGTTTGGCTTCTGTCCTAGCTCAAATAGACTCTTTGCCTTTTGCTGTCCCCAAGAGCTAACCTGATGCCGGGTATTCACAGTGACATTTTCTTGTATTCCTAAGCAGAAATAGGTGATTCCTAATTATGCACAGTGAACAGTTCCTTTCACCCCTCTGCCTTGCCTTCCAGCAGTACTGACCTTAACCAGTTCATTTATTGCCTGGTTGTTTAAATCTGAAGCTGACTACAAAGACCTGAAGAAAGAGCTCAAAAAACTGAGTAACTAAAGAATAAAGTGATGAATGAAAGCCAACAGCAATGTCATTACTGCCACGATACCTTAGAGCTGTGTAGCCCAGCAGCAGAGCATTGCCCTGGCTAGTCACCAGCCGTGAGCCCTGCACTGAGTTTGCCAGGCCTCAGCACCAAGGCTTGGCACGCCTGCTCTGCCTGAACTCGCCGTGACCTGCCTGCAGCTCCCCTTCGCGGTGGAGCTGTGACAGCCATTTCTCTCCTTGACCAGGTGTCTGTGTCCGAGCTGCTTTAATTCTGTTTTCCCTTGTGCAGTGCAGCCACAGCTTTGCACAGGCAGCAGCAGCCACCAGCCGTTACTCCAGGCAGGACAGGACATTTGGGACTGACACACCGACATCCTGCAGGGCAGCACAGGCTGGTGCGAGAGCAGGGGCTTGGGAAGCGGAGACATGGGACGTGGCCCAGAGGAGAATGGGCGTGGGGTGATGAGACATGGGCGCAGGAGACCCCACGGCTGCGCACAACCCACCCACAGGCTGTTACAGAAGGGCAGAGCTGGAGCTGGACGCAACTGTCTTCAGGGTAACAAAAAGAACAAGAAATAGCATCTACCACATGTCAAGGCACTGCACATAGTGCGGTTGGATGTCATCTGGAGCTGCGGAGCACTGAAGAAGGAGAAAATGTGTAAAGCACATGAACAAACACAGAGAAAAGACCCCAGGTGGGTTCTGGGGTGAAGAAGAAGAAACCATCTGCATGGACATCACGTTCCTCCTGGTGAAGGACCCCCGACGCTGACACTCGCTGTGACACCCTGAGGGCCAGCCCCAGAGCCTGACTGCAGCACCTGCTGGGGAGCAGGAGGCTGGAATGGGGTAGAAACTACGTCTCTGTGCGTGCATGTGTGTGTGCGTAACGGCTTCGGCTGCAGTCCTCTGTGTGCGTAGCTCCCTCATCGGCGCTAATACGGGTGAGACCCTGAGGATTTCAGGCACACCAGTTAGGCAGTCTGGGATCTCCCCACGCCCGAGGCACTCGTCCTCTCTGCCCACAGCACGACCGGCAGCGTGCTGGGCCAGGCCAGGGTCTCCTGGGAGCCCCTGGGGTGGAGTGGGGACAGCCCCTTGTGTGGCCCTTTGTCCTGGCAGGGGAGCAGGGATGCAGGTAACGCCTGTCCCCATCCTCCCACCAGGGTCTCGCTCGGAGCAAGCAACTGACTCGTGGGCCACCTTAGGGGGCCTTTATAGAGACTTGCTGAAAATCTGGAAAGAGAGAAGAAACGGCCTTGAGCTGGTGAAACACGGAGGTGCCAAGCTGCTTGTGGCTGCCAGAAGGTTTCCGATGATACATCCTGCGGGGAGCCTGTTGTGTTTCTTGCATGAGCTCAAGAACTATGTGTTGCTGTTGTCAATGCTAAAGGTTCCCTTGAACTCAAAAGTGACTGAGTAAATTTATAACAGAAAAAACTATCCTGGATTTTTTTTTAAAACAAAACCATTTGAGACACAAATCACTGGAAACTGGAAGAATATTCTGGGATTGCATGCTTTAATCTCTTTTCTGGTTAAGTGCTGTCAGCCAGCGTGCAAGTCTGTCATCTTTGCTTTTACGTCTTTCTCATTCCTGCATTCTCCATATTTTGCATTAGTTTTGGCGCATTTTCTGCATTTATAAACCAGACTGCCAGATTTTCTGCCTTCACGATTTCATCTGCAAAGTCAACACGCGTTTTTGCAGACCTATGTTCTGTTATTCCCAGCATTAGGCTTTAGTTCTTTTCATGATATAGTTCACTGATTTGCACAGATTTTTAGGATCTGGGATTTGGAAGTACATTGCTTTCCGACCCAGCTCATGCTCGATAAATGGTTATATGGACTTTTGGTTGGAACCAGTGGCTGTTTGTGTGTTCTGCTGTCTCTCTCTCAGTGGAAAATGTGATTAGCTTTCCATGTTGCAGAAATAATAAACTTATAGCCCTGATAATCTAAATATATAAGTAAGGTAAAATCTGTAGAGAGAAGTTATATTTTTTAATAGAACCACTGATATGGTAGGTGAAATTTCAGATCTGAAGAGCTTTTGTTTCTGAAATATTGCCTGTTTTCTTCCAGCTATATCAGGTGGTAAGATAAAAGATCCTGTCTCTGCTATAAATCTCCCTTGCTTATATCCTTAGAGCATCATGGCTACAGCAGCCCTACTGCTGCACCACGTGAGACAAGCGACGTCATTTCTGTCCTCTGAAATGAGGAAAAACATGGCAGGTTTGGAATCCCAATCAATGGTTTTAAAAATAGTCTCCTGAAGCTGCTTACGTAAATGTTAATTTGATAAAAAATCCCCTGTAAGACAGAAATGTTTGCATTCCCTTCCTTTAGATTGACATAACAATGCATTCAGGAAGAAGGCCCTTTTACATTTGGAACTGCGCTGAGCTGTTGATAATGCTTGTAAACCTTACGTGTGTTAAGGATTACTCTGGCTAAGTATATGCGTCAAGCTCTATTTAATTGCAAACAAGGATACAAAGTTGAAATACCATAAATATAAAATGTTTCAGGGGTTTTCTTAACATTTGCTGAAGCAACGTTTTGTTTTGCTCTAACACAGGACATGCCGAATACGAACACAGTTTGTTGCATTGCCCACGTAGCTCTGCAGAACTGCCGCGGAGGAAACACAGGCAGCTCTTGCAGCTACCGGAGCAGTGCCGTGCCCCTCGCCACGTAGCTGCCCTCCACCCACCTCCTAGGAGAAGGCTCTGCTCTCCCTCAGAGGTGTCAGACGCTGCAAAGGCAGGGGAATGGGGAGGTCTAGGTGCAGCCATGCCTGGAATCTGCAGGGAGGTGCAGGGCGGTGCTCCGACATATCAACTTCAGTTCATCAATTCTGATCTGCAGAGCAGCACTTCCACAGCTGGGTGTGACAAATGTGAAAGCAGCAGCTTGAACCTGCTGAAGCCTGCAGCTGGGAAGGGAAAGCCTGCGGGACTCACCGGGCGGGCGCCTGCCTGGGCAGTGCCAGGGCCAGGTCACACCGTTGGGGCCACCGGGCATCACAGGGAGGGAAAGCTGGCTGTGGGCAGCAGCGGGAGCAGTGCCCGTGGCACATCCCTGCGGGACACCCCCGAGGCGCATCGCCCTGGCCAGGGACAGTCGGTCCTCCTCCTGGGGCGTGGGGCAGGGCTGCCGCGGCTCTGCAGAAGCACTTGACGAGGAATTAAATTCAGGGAATGCTGAGCATGAATGAGCGCCTGTGACCTCAGCAGTACCGGTGACATCATTTTCCTCCCCTTGAGGGACGGCGGGTTGTCCTGCTGGGGACTGCCCAGGCACTGGACGCTGAAGGAGGAGAACCACGCGCAGCAGCCATTGCAAGGGAGCCTCGCCTTCCAGAAACTAGCATTTATCATGATACAAATGTTATTGTAAGCTATCAATTGCTGACATAATTAATGGAATACAAAGCATACCTTGTATCATACGATACATCAAACAAGATCTGATATATTACACACATCAGAGAAACTATTACTTATTGCAGGCTCGTCCTCCACATTTTTCTAAACCTCACAGTCCAGTTTATGAGCCGCAATGTTGTGCTGTTTTGCCTGTTCAGGTGTCCTCTTCATGATTTATTTATTTTTCCTGATTTTTATTCATTTATTCAGTCTATACTGAATAGTGGTGATTATTTATCACTGGACCACACGGCAGTGAACCCTGCTTGGCTGGAATTCATCTGGCTGGAGGGACCTCATTTGTCTTGTGTTTGCCTTGAACATAAGTCATAAGCCACCATGGCTGCTCAGAAATACACCCTATTTTTCTGCAAGATAAATACATAATTCTGCAAAACAAACACACAAATGAAGTGTAAATATATACTTTAATATTTTTTTCTGCACTTTTGATTAAATAAGAATCAACCACTTTCCTCTTTTCCGGAAACTGTTCTAGTTCCAAGCCCTGTCCACCTGCAGTTTCAGGTCTCCCTTCCCTATGCTTCCCAGTTCATTTCCAGCTTTTTCCACTGGAAAAGAGGCATTAAAAAAGAAGGGCAGGAATGGAAAATGAAAAAAAAAAAAAAAAAAGGAAGATTTGAGCTTTCAGTAGAAGTGGAAAGCCATTGAGGAACCACTTGCCCCCACTTTTCACAAGAAGGTTCCCCCCCGCCCCAGAAGTATTTTCTCATCAAACAGAACAGCCTGATCAGAGCCTTTGCAAGCTGATTCTGCCACCCCCCGGAATAAACCCCCCTGGGTGCTGGGTCGCCACTTCCATCACCACTCACTTGCCATGAGATCTCCTCCCTGGCTCCGGGTAGGAACAACTGCTCATTTTCTCTCTCACTAATCTTAACGATGTTATTTTTGCCTCACGGAGTGCCATCGCTCTTCCATTTTCAACATTTCTACCCCTTGTGGGATGGAAGTTAGGGACTAACCCAAAGACAGGACTAGTGTCAGTTTTACTGCATAACTGCCCTGAATAAAATCGAAACGAGGTATTTTCTTTCCCTACGTGGCCTGCTGCAATGTACCGTGCGCATGGCCCCAAACTGTCATACGGGAATGATCAGCTGTTGGCTCTCATTGTCAGAGCACTTTCTTAGAGCTGTCATGAAGACAGCATAGGTAGACAAATCATCAGCCAGAAATTACTGGCAACCTGTCCTCCGTTAGTATTACAAGAAAGGTAATAGCTCTGTGTCCCGTCCTGTTAAGGCACAATCTGAACCGAGACATTATCTACTACTACTGAAACAGACAGGCTGTCCCTTGGAATGGGAATAGGATTATTCCAGGTAGCTCACTGCATTAGGAACAAAGTTGTTAGTTAAACTGATTAATATCAATGAACCACAGGATTAAGTGTTTTGCACCCCAGAGTTCTGTGGGATTCGGGTATGATACTGCCAAATGGCTAACTGTAGCCTATAGCCTACTGCTTACACCACTGGCGCCAGATTCCTTTCTGAGGGGCTCCGGGGGCCACACAAGACGCTGAAGGCCAGTGGGGCGTTACGCTCAAAGTCTTTCTCCTGGGCACACCTTCCATGTAAGTAAAGCCAAGACATTACTGTGAGTGTGGCTGAAATCTAATCGTTACTAGTCCAGACCCAATCGCTGCAGAAAAAGCAGCAGTTAAAATGGTTATACGCACACTTAGTGTCGCCGCTCCGCCGGGTGGAGGGGAGCTGCAGGCAGGGGATGCGAGTTCAGGCAGCGCAGGTGTGACGCCTCCGCGCTGAGGCCTGGCAAACTCAGTGCAGAGCTCATGGCCGGCGACTGGCCACGGCAGAGCTGTGTCACAGGGCTACACGCATACTCACTGCGGCAGCTATCCTCTCCTTTTCCTGGCAGTCTGTCTGGAATGGACAAACAAACAACAGTTTGCTTCGCTTTTGCAACTCACAGTCCACCCGGCTTTTGAGTTCGATCCTTTTGCTGCCCTCATTTTGGTGCTAATGAATGTAACGATATCTCCCGTATTTCCAAACTTAGTACTGAGCAGTGGCAACAAGCATTTTTTAGGGAAGAAATTAACATCTGGTGTGTGATACAATGAAGGGAGAAAGCAAAAAGGAGAGAAGAGAGGAGAAGTAAAACTTCATGGCTGGATTTCTTGCATTTGTTAGTACTGGGCTTTGGGAAAGTGGAATGGGAAAAAAACCTTAATTTAAGTTTTGTTCAGTGTCAGCCTTCTCACCATCAAAGAATTGTAATAATACTGGTGAGTTATTTAAATAAAGCACAAAACGCCCACAAAATCTACTCTGCAGAGCTAATAGGAAATCTAGTTGTTCCAAGCCATTGCTTAAGAAAAATATAAGGCCAGGCTGTAAGAGTGTTTTGAGTACCGTTTGCTTCAGGAATGTTGCCTTATTTGTTTCCACAGGATTTTCTCAGACATGTTTCCATCCTTGAAGATTTTGCAGAACTTGCCTGGAAAAAACCACAAAATGACCGTGGGTGTCCTCAGCACCTCTGTGTCCCAGGCAGCCCTCTTAATGGGACGTGCAATGCCAGGCTGGGCGCTGCACTTGGGAAGTAGTAGGGGACTCTGTCTGGGCGTGGACACTAGAAGGATGTGGAAAGCGGCGCATCCTTTTCATTTGGGGCTAGCTGGAAGGGAGGAAGGAAAAAAACCACAAAAATTGTTTGTTTGCCGTGAGAGTCTTCCCAGACAGGCATCCCTCTCCTGGCGTAAGGGCTCTCCCCTGTCGTGCTGGCTATCACTCTGAGTACTACTGCCTCGTTACACCTTTCCTATGAGTCTTCACCATCACCGTTATAGGTCTGAACTGCTATTTCCCTACTAATGAAAAGATGCTGGTCATTGAGTTTGACTTTACTATTGAAATGCCAACCCTTTTCAGACCTAGACAAAGTGAGTAACTGGCTGGCCAGGGTATAAGACTCATTTTTATAATGCAAACGTGATCCTTCCAGGAGGAATGGAAGCCCTTGAGAGTTGTTTCACAAGTCTTAAATTCATTATTAACAATGTAGAACTGCTAATTGTAGAATTGTAATGTAGAATTTGGTAATTGCTTACTATACAAAGACTTTAACGATTTAAGGAATGCATCTAATTACTGGCTTTTGACAGAAAGCAGGCTTGAAGTAAGTCCAGGGCTGGTAAAGTGAGCGGCTCAGCGTCCTCACAGAGTATTTGCAGATGAAGTTACAAGCCAAGGCTAAGTGGATCCACCAGCTGGTTGCCACTGAAGGGGGAAATCTTGCTTACCCACCTCTTCCTCATCCTGCTTCCACTTCTGGGTGTGCTGTATTTCTTCTGCAGCAAAGGGCTGAAGGAGATGCCAGGAGGCATTTGTGGGTACCACTTTCTGGCCTTAGTGGGAGTTTAACTTCAAAATTCATCCAAGAATAGCCTATGTTTTTTACTAATCATGTGGAAGCAGTGTTGAAGATTATGGAGCAGCTGTATGTGAATTAGCCACTGTGCTGGTTTTGGCTGGGGTAGAGTTGATTTTCTGCATAGCAGCTCGCATGGTGCCATGTTTGGGATCTGTGCTGAGAACAGTGCTGATACCAGGGATGTTTTAGTTACTGCTGAGCAGCGCTTGCACAGCGCCAAGGGCTTTTCTGCCCTCACCCTGCCCCGCCAGCGAGCGGGCTGGGGGTGCACGAGGAGCTGGGAGGGGGCACAGCCGGGACAGCTGACCCCAGCTGACCCAAGGGGTGTCCCAGACCATAGGACGTCGTGCTCAGCAATAAAAGCTGAGGAAGAAGGAGGAAGGGGGGACGTTCGGTGTGATGGTGTTTGACTTCCCAAGTCACTGTCACACGTGATGGAGCCCTGCTGTCCCGGGGATGGCTGAACTCCTGCCTGCGATGGGAAGGAGTGGGTGAATTCCTGATTATGCTTTGCTTGTGCGCGCAGCTTTTGCTTTACCTGTTAAACTGTCTCTATCTCAGCCACCAGTTTTCTCCCTTTTACCCTCCCGATTCTCTCCCCATCCCATTGGGGAGAGAGAGCAAGCGGCTGGGTGGGTTGAGCTGCCCACCGGCGTGAAACCATGACAGCCAGACACGTCAAGGCGGCCCGCCCGCATGTGCCCCGGTGCTGGGCTGGCGGCTGGAGGTGCACCGCGCCACGGCACCAGCTGATTATGGCTATTTACAGCGCACTGATCTCGTCACTGCCCTGAGACTCCTGCGCCTGGCTCGCGGCAGCGGGGACACAGCCTGCGGGCACAGCCTGCGGGCACAGCCTGCATCCCGGCTGCCCCCGGGGGCCCTGCCGCGGGTGCCGCGGTCCCTCTGGCCCCAAGCACAGGCCCTGGGCCGGGCAGCTCCTCTGTCCGAGCCGGCAGCGGCTCGTCCCCACTGGTAGGGGTTAGCAGGAGGGGGCTCGGGGCGTGCTGAGCCCTTGGCCCAGCTGGGGTCTGGGCTGGGAGCTGTCGCTGCCTTGCCGTGAGCATATGGTCTCCAGAGATGCCTGCCTCGATGCACACGCAGGAAGCAGCAAAGCCATATTTGGCCAGCAGGGTAGTTTTACACATTTTTCATTAAACCTATGTTAAATATGGAAATACTGCAGAAATGAGACTTGGTATTTCATGTGTGAGCTCTTTTGCACATTTTGGTGTTTCTTATGTTTGGAGATAAAAACAGGATTGACAAAACTCTCTTCTGGCTTTCTACTGTGTCCTGGTTTTGGCTGGGATAGAGTTAATTTTCTGCCTAGTAGCTGCTATAGTGCTGTGCTTTGGATTTTAGGATGAGAATAATATTGATAACACGCTGATGTTTTGGCTGTCGCTAAGTGGTGTTTACACTGGTCAAGGGCTTTTCAGCTCCCCATGCTCTGCCGGGCACACAAGAAGCTGGGAGGGGGCACAGCCAGGACAGCTGACCCCCACTGCCCAAAGGGCTATTCCAGCCCATATGGCGTCATGCCCAGTATAGAAACTGGGGGGAGTTGGCTGGGGCAGCGGTCGCTGCTCGGGGACTGCCTGGGTGTCGGTCGGCGGGTGGTGAGCAGTTGTATCACTGTTTTTTCCCCCCTGGGTTTTGTTCCTCTCTCGCTCTCGTTGTTTTCCTTTTCATTACAATTTATTATTTTTATTTATTTTATTTCAATTATTAAACAGTTCTTATCTCAACCCACGAGTACTCTCACTTCTACCCTTCCGATTCCCTCACCCATCCCACTGGGGGGGAGTGAGCGAGCGGCTGCGTGGTGCTTGGTTGCCGACAGGGGCTAAACCACGACATACTGGAAATGTACTTAGGTTTACTGAATTGCCATGATAAATTTGTTTTAAAAACGAATCTAAAATCAGATAGAGTTAAAAAAAGCTGTACCAATGCTTTTCCAGTCAGATGAACAAGGTAAAAGATTATTTCTTTTTTTATTCTTCTGGTTTTTTGAGAAAGAAAATTAATTCATTGTTGTTGTTTCAGAGTCAGAGCTTTCCTTGAAATGCAGCTCTCTCAGATGTGACCAGCAATACAATCCCATCCTGGACTGAGCCAGTGGTTCAACAAGCTTGTCTCAGAAATGAAGAGATTTTTGGTGGTCATACATGGAGCAGATTTTTGGTTCTACTGATTGAGAACATCTTATCCATGAGTATCTGTAGTTTTCCAGAAGGTAAAAAGCTTTTCTGGCAGCAGCTCCTTTTGCTATGTGGTTTGAAATCTGAGAGGGGAGTGATGAGAGAGAACGCTAAATGGAGAAACAGTACCTATTTCTTTATTGTATATGACATCTTTCCATTGGAATGAATACAGATAAAAATCTCACTCGAACATCAAAAAAGTCTTTCTGAAATCTAGCTGAGCACTGCTTTATTTAGGTTCCTTCACAAAAGGGAGGATTTGAGTGAAGTTGCCCCAAATGGATGAACAGTTTTAAAGAGAACATAAGGAGTGAGAAAACTTGCAAAGAGTAGAGGAAAAAAAAGATTATCCACCAAAGGGAACTACATCTTGGAGACAGTGAAAATCTTGGAGAAAGCAAACATTTCCAGAAGAAAAGTAAAAAGAGGTCTTTGCGAAGCATGTAGAATACCACGCAAAAGGTCGATCATCAACGCAGAGCAGAGGAAGGCAGCTAGTCTGTGTTATGGTTGAGGCGAAGACTAAAGGACATCTGGGCAAGGCATGCAAACCGAGTGCCTAATTCACTTTATGGTTATGGTTTTGGTAAGGCTGTGGTGTTGAACACCGAAGCAGACAGGTGATGGGGAAAGGAAACAAGTTTATGGAGACAGAAGCTGTGGAAATGGATGAGGATGAGTAGCAGCTCAGACCACGAAGTTTCCTATGCACAGAAACCAGGTCTTCATCCCAGCATACTGTTGTGACAGACCAGAAGCGAGGATTTTAATAACTGTCAAATTGGGAATGGTATCATCGGGTGGGGAAAAAAGCTGCGCTTGTTCCTGTATTTTAAGAAAGGGGGGCTGAAGCGAGAGGGGAAACCAGCAGTCTTTAGGTTAGTCCTCAGCAGTGTGCAAAGTTGCAGGAGAAGTTGAGAAGAAATAGCAGCTGAAGGCAAGTGGAAGTGGGTAATTTAGGATTCAAACAAACCAGGTTTCCGAGAGGCAAATTGCAGCAGAGTTCCCCAGCCAGTAACGTTTTCTTAATGACTGACTCCCCAGGCAGCATTATCACGGCCATAGTAATGTACGGACCTAACATGCACGGGCTTCAGGAGCAAAAATGTTGATTTAAACTTAGCAGGATGGAGACACATCTGATGATTGCTGGGCAGGCGAGGAGCTGGCTGCACTGGAGGGGATGGCTGGCTTGGGGAAGGGCTAGCGGGGAGCCCCTCGGAGGGGACTGCAGAGCCACTACGCTCGGTCCACAAGAGAAGCTGTCACAAAGAACTGAAGCACATGAGCAATGCTTGGAGAGGACAGCAGCAGGGAGCAACCCTCAATAGAGACAAAGGTCCTAATACGGAAAAATGGTCTCCGTTTCCACTAGGGAATAATAGTGTGAGCAGACGTGAGCCTTACTGTAAACGCAGCTTCCAGTCTTGTTACTTTTCTGCTCCCTGCCAGCCTTGGCTGATGGACTGGAAGTTAAACTCGGTGACACGCTTCTCCGCCATGCCCACCCAGCGCCAAGCCGTGGGGACGTGGGCTCTCGGTGGCACCTCCGCATCCTGCTGCAGCACGAACAGGAACTTGTAACACTGACATGGAAAAAAGCACCTGCAGGTTTTATTTCTGAGTGATCAAATGGGTGAACACCAGAGGAGTCTCTTGGTGGTGTATATAGAAAAGTGCTACGACAGGCAAAAGAGAGCCTGCCTCAGATGCTCCTGGGCCATCTCTCTGCCGTACCTGGAAACCTGAGCACAGCGAGCACCTTTGGGGCTTTATTTAGAAGAGAAATCTAGGGGAAATCCAAGGATGCATCTTCTCAAAGCAGAAGAAACCAGAATGCCCCCCAGGACGTGCCTGCTGCTCCACTGCTGCCCCCCGCCAGCGGTCTGAGACGCGGGCAAACCTCCGCCTGCTCCCAGCACCTCGACGGCCGATCCGCCCGGGGCTGCGTAAGGGTAGCGAGGCGTTAAGCAGAGCAGAGACTTTTGTGCTGAGTATTCGCGTTTCAGCCGCCAGCCGCCCTGAGCTCCCTCCTACCCAGAAATCAGGTAAGCAGATTTTCAGGTCAGCGCCAAACAACAGCTCCTGCGCGGGCTAATCAGGAGGGCTGCTGAGAGCAGGCTGGAGCCGCTGCTGACGGGAAGATGCTTTTCATTAAGATGTCTGCCATTGGCGATGCAGAATTCACACTGAGCTGCAGAAACTCATACAGATCTCTGCGAGTGGAGAGGCTGAGCTGAGGAGACTCTGCTACAGCAGGGCAGTCTCTCAGTAATGGGAAACGCACTTCTGCAGGGTATTATCTCTAACGCAGAGGGGAGTGTTTCCAGAACCGCCTTTTACTCGGTGCATAGGGACAACTGCTGTTCCACACAGCTATCTGAAGTGCTTGGTCATTGCCGTGTAAAGGACATTTTCTGGAGATATAGTTCCCATTTCCTGTGTAATTTCATGTTCTTATACACACAGAATGCATATTCACATTGCATATTCATATTGCTCACTGACTTCATACGGGCACTGCATCTTTGCAATCTTGCCTTCTAAGTCTGTAAAATAACAGTGGTGGAGGTTTTTTTTTTAGAAGTCAGAGCATCTGATTAACCGTTTGATAGTCACACACCTCATTCTGGAGAGCAGAGCTGGGTCAGGCAGATGCTTTGCAGGCAGGAAAACAAGCGTGTGAGCGGAGGAGGGCGATGCTCAGGAGCGGGGAGCGTGGCGGTGGCTCCAGACCCCGCCAGGAGCCAGGCTCAGGCCGGTGCGGGCACCCGGCTGCGGGGACCAGACCCCGCGCAGGGGGGAAGGGGCTGAGCCCTCGCCTGGGGCTGCCGGGGGTGCCTGGCTCCGCGGACACGTGCTGGCGGGAGGGGGGCCCGTGGGGTCCCTGGCTCCTGGGCTCTGTGCCGGCGCGTCAGGCGCCCCGGGAGCCCCCGCCTTCCCGAGCAGCAGCCAGGGCAGGGGGCCGTGGGCCAGGCCGGTGTGGGGAGGCAGCTGGCTGCGGGGCCGGGCACTCCCCATGCCCTGCGAGGCCCATTCATTGCAGCGAGGCAAAGCCTGGAAACCCCCGGCTTCTCCCCGCGCTGGGGCGGCAGTTCCCAAGAAGCCTCTGCCAAGAGGCTGCAGTGACCGAGCCTTTGTCACCCCTCGGGAGGGCTGGGGTGACGCTCCAGGCAGCGGACACTGTGCCCTTCAGAGGGGCCGAAGTGCCCCAGAGCAGGGTCTCGCCGTGCAAAGGAAACCCATTTCCCAGAGGGGACGATGGTGCGACCCCAGCGCAGTCTGGCAGTACTGACACAAGGGGAAAACCATCTGATAACTCCTTTCCTCTGATTTGCAGAGTTTCTCAACCTTTTCAGATGATCAACCCCCTTTTTGCAGCCACATTTTCTCAAGCCTGTGTGGTAGTATCAGCGACGCCTTCGTTCTCCAGCTTCCCTTGTGTGAATTTCGAGAGCTGGCGGATGCGTGACCTTGCAGGGCAGGACAGCTCGCGAGTGGGAAGAGAGGGGTTTTGGCTGGAGATGGCAGTTACAGTTCTTGGTATCTCCTGACACCTTCCTGTTGTCCCATGGCCATTCACAGCACACTAGCAAACATTACCCAGTGCCTGAGAAACATTTCTCTTTAGGGGATAGACATTAAAAAAAGAAAAAAAAACCAAACAACAAACCAAAAAACATGCCTGGAAGCTACAGTAGGAAACTTAAAAGTAGAAGTAAGATGCACATTTTTAACAATAAGAATAGTAAGTCATTGGAGTAACTTACCCAAGGGGCCATTCGAGTTTTGCCTATTGAAGTTGTTTTTCTTTAACCCAGCCTGGGTTCGTCTCCAGAAGAATTTCAAACAGCAGCAAAAACCATGAACGCATGGCTCTTGGCCTGTGCTCTGTGGCAGGTGAGACTGGGGATTATATACCTGCCTCTTTTCCTTAAGAAATAAAAATCCGTGTTTGCCACCTTTGAAGTGACCTGGGATGCAGCAGTTGAACCTGCTTCTGCACGGGTCGGCGCTGTCCGAGCAGAGTGCTGCGGTGCCCAGGACCGTGCAGGACTGAGCCTCCGCTCCTTGAAAGGTCAACACCAGCAGAAGCTGCGGCGAAGCTTGAGTTAGCAACGGGAGGAGTAAAAGGGTAATTAACAGTGACTGTTCTTGACCCAGGCGTCCCTGATCTCCCCGACTCTTGTAAAGGGAGTTATTAGTCAAATGGAGTGCCTGTGTGTGAAACAATTATCGCTAATTACCATCAAGTCATGGCATTCTGAGGTTTTTAAACACAGCATGGAAGTCTTGTGTGATCAGAAAGACCGTCAGGGCTAGGAGCTTTCTAAGGCAACTGTCTAAGTGTTTTCCATGCAGCATATTCCTGAAAGTATGAGATGATTCAGTGCCAATCAGGTGACTTTTAATGCCTTTTAATCTGTACATAATATTAAAAATAAAGCAGACTGGCAGACTGAGACCAAGAACGGGCACAGCTATGCAGCAGGTAGCCCTAGCCCTCCCCTTGTGCCCCCTCAAAAAAAAGAAATGATGGCAATACTTGACACCTTGTGACTATTCACGCAACTCCTCAGATTTTGGCTAACACAGCTCATACCAAGCAAGGCCTGATGTGAGCTGGGAGCAGCACTGTTGGGCCAAAGCAAGAGCACCAGGTAGGCAGGACGGGTGACCAGAAAGAGCTAAAGGGCCATGATGCAGCCACTGTCACCTGCAGTTGGCTGTCCCCTGCAGCCAGCATCGTTGCATATCGAGCGTTGGGCAGTTTTGTCAGAGTCTGCTAACTCTTGGAAACGGTATAGACCAAACCTCCAAGCTGGAACCTTCCAGCTTGCCCAAAAAGCTTTTGGAATGGACCAAACAGCAGCAGGAATGCGGAGGCTTTCGTGCCTGCTGGCGTGATGCAGGGGACGCCTGCACCGAACGGAGGAGGAAGGGTGAGCGCTCTCACCCTCGGCTAGGGAACTATTTTGCTCACGGGTGCACGAGTTAAGAGTTACAGGTTGTAAGTTATGAACAACAATGCAGTGCCTACACAAAGGAAAGGAGGGTGGGTGCCAGGGAGCAAGGGAGAGATTTTTAGCACCTCTAAATCTCTGGAAAGGTTTAAATCCAAGTGTGACTCAAGACCTTGAACCCCGTTTATGTTATGAACGTAAACAAGACCCATCTAGTGAATGTAAAATATTGCAACCCACCCGCCGACGAGCCCGTACCAAACCAGTGACCCCGAGCAGCTGCGGGAAACCCACGTGGAGAGCAGTGCGAGTCCCACTCCATGCGCAGCCCCTTGGAATCGCTGCCTGTGCGGGCAGGAGCAACACGGCCGCGTGCTGCCTGACGGAGCCGCGCGCTGTCTGCCCAAGGGCAGCAATCAGGGAAGGACATGGCGGGGGGGTGGGACGTGGGGGGCAGTGAATGAGCCCAAACACTCAGCGCAGCCCCAGCACACAGAGCCTGAGACCCTGCTGTCCCCAAACCACGTCTCGGAGCCCCAACAGGCCAGCTGGGGACTCCCCTGCCTTGGTGGCACTGTGGTGGCAGGAGAAACTTCCTGGGAAGGACACCAGTGCTCCCCATAGACTGCCCCATGGCAGCCATGTAGAGACAGACGGGTCTGAAAGGCCGTTACAATGTGCTCGCTGCCCTGACCTGACAGAGGAGTAAATCCTAGACTGGAAATACCGCGTCATGGTTAAACCGAGTAATTCAATAACGCTTGGAAATTGCTTAGTCTCTTCCTTATTAGATTTATCTCACAACTCTTCCTTCCTCCTCTGTAGGGTTCTTTATTCAGAATTTGCTCAAATATTTTCCTTCAGAAGATTTAATATCTCAAAGTGCAAATACCCAAACCCTGTATCATTTTGTAATTTCATACTCCATGGTTCTTTCATATGCATATCACTCATTTGCGATCCCTTTGAAGAATGCAGCTTGAGTAATGGAAGTGAAAGAAAACCCATTCAGTGTTGATTTTAATTGAACAAGCTCAGAAGCTGTGGGGATCCATGCCAGACTACAGCTCACTCTCTTTTGAAGAGTTATTACTAGACTTCTTTTGCCTGTGTGTCTCTGTATTTTTTTTCCAATTAGCATCTTCCCAAAAATATTAGTTACCTTATTATTTTTCCAGTTCTGCTTGTTTGGGATGCTTACGCCTAATAATCATTAAATACGCTTTATCCTCCTGTTCCAATGGAATATTGCATTCCTTGTCTGGGGAGCAAAACATCAGACAAAATTAGACCTTGCCGGCATTCAGGAGTAAAATTTTGCAGTGACAATTGACTCATTTTTGGTGTAGCTTTTTCACTTCAGTGTGGTTACGGCAGTGGTGAGCTTCTGTAGACTTTAAACTGTGACTGTAAAGACTGTAAATTAAAGTCTGTAAAGACTGTAAATGAAAGGTTTGGTTTTTTTTTTTCTTGTGTGCATAAATGACGTCTCTAGTAGTTCATTCTCCATCCCAGTCAGCGGAACATGAGCCCTCAGCTTGTTGCTTGGATATAAGAGAGGAGATGGGTCATGCAGGAGAAAGAAGACAGTGCAAATGGCTTGAATTATTGGATACTCTTTTCCATGCAAGATCTGGCTTAAGGAAAACACTTAAATCAGCAACTGGTAGAAGAGCAAACAATTTTTCAGTCTATTATGGAAACGAGCTCTCCACGTGGCTCTTACAGAACAGCAAGCATGCTAAGGGAATTCAAGCAGGCTGGTGATGTTGATTTTGCTATTTGCTACTGAGAAGTCACCTCAACAAAGAAGGAATAAATTGCATAAGAAAGAAATGTGAATAAGAAAGAATTTTAAAAGACCAAAACCCAAAAACCCAACACGAAGAGAGTGCAAGTGTTAAGGGAGCACGTTATTAAAACACCAAGGGCACACCCAAATCCTACCAGAAGAAGGGAGGAGGAGGAGGCAATGGAGAGCATCCTTAGCTCAGCTGCTCTGTTCCATTAAGTAGGCAAGGCGGGGGATGCTGAGCCCTGGTGAAGCAGGACAAGGCGCCTGTGCTACCTGCCAGGTGAAGCCCGTCCCATCCGCATGGCCCCCAACACTTCTGTCTGCTTAAATGCAGCAGAAGCCCGCTGGACCGATGGTACGTGGGCTTGAACGATTGCCAACTCGGATCAAAGGCATCTCGAGCGGTGTTCTGCCACTTCTCCAGCATCCTCCCTATCCTTTTGTACCTCCTTTGGCTTGAGAGAATCGGCAGGCTCCCTTATGCCACGCGAGGCGATCCTGCCACTGGCAGACAGCGGTGTGAGGTCTAACATCGAGAGGGGGCCCGGTGGGCGCCTTGCCGCGCACCGATCGGAAGCCTCCGTTCAGCAATGGGCAATCACTGCCCTTGGATCCAGTGGGATTAATCTCCCTCTGAGGAAGTTTAGAGCTGTTTTTCCCCCAGGCCAGCTCATCAGACAGCAGCATTGCACTGCAGCACTGAGTCCTTTCCTGGGGCCACTGGTCCGCTTTGGCTCCTGCCTCCCGTGGTTAGCTGAGATGGGGAAGTAAAAAGCACCCCTATGCCAAGAAAAGGGCTTCGTGGACTGAAGGTGAGATCTGTCCCCTCAAAACCACAGGTACCTGTATGTCTATTTACAGCTGGAAAAATGGGGCTGCTCGCGGTGTCGGGAGCCCCCTCCTTTCCATTTAACCTCTGCCCCAGCTCCAACGCGCACGTCGGCGCTGCCCTCTGGCCGCAGTGGCCCCGTGGCAGTTCCCCTACTGCTTCAGTCCCTGCCTGCCCTGGAACACTTGTCCCGTGGCCTGGAGGTGACAATGAAACCTGGCAGAAGGAAACAGCCTTTTGCAGGTAACAGGCTTTTTGGGGTAGGCTGTTTTTTTAAATTATGACTGGGCTTATTCTCTATTTTTGCTTTACAGCCCTGCAATAAATCTCTTTCTTTCCATTTCATGCGCAGGGTCTCCATCTGCCATATTTCCTCCCACTCCTATATCCGCGCACACCGAATTAAACAAGCCGTGCGTTGACGAGCTCAGGTCCCAGCCATGAAGCAGCCTCTTGGCCGCGGGGCTGGACGTGGCCAGACGGCCGCGGGGATGAGTAAAGCGATCGCGTGGAGCGTGAAGCTCTCAGAAGACAGCTGCGGCGCTTCGGCCGGACGCTGCCGCCATGCCTTGAGCTCGTGCGCTGGCTTAGAGGGTGGGCAGAGCCCTGCCCACGAGCTTTGGGGCTGAGGGGGAAAAGGCTCTTAGATGGCACAGCAAACTTTTCTCAGTTGTGCCTCAAGGTCTTTCCCAGACAAAAATGTGCTCATGTAATGCAAAATTGTTGCATGTGCTAGACCACTACTGGGCATCCAGCATTAATTTGTGTTAGTCCTCCAGCTTATATCTACAGATTAAAAAGTACTGAAAGATATAAACCACTTTTTTGAAAGCCAGGTACCAGTTGGTAGAAATCTTCATATAATCATGCAGGAGATTTCTGAAAAAGCAAAGCATATCAGTGCTTTATTTTATTTCTCAAAAAGCAAATCTGTTAAAAGATCAAGCAAACAGTGCAATTACTGTAATCATGAATTTGAATCTAAGTCGAACAGGGTTTTTTTAATAGATTAAAAATGTGAAAAAGGATACACTTCAGCTATTAAGTGTCTCTTTACTTTGTTTGGTTTCAACGGATGAACCCAGTCCACCTGAAGACAAACCCGGCGCCAGCCCCCCCTCCTCCCTGCGGTGGTTTCAGGTACGAGGACCAATTCACTGGCAGCGCCAGCGGGCAGGGACGGGCAGAGCGGGGCTGCCGGGAGGCACCCCAAGAGCAGTGAATCAATCAATCTGTGCTGGTGCTTCACCACTCGCCAACATACCCTGGATAGAAACCCAACGCCAGTTCACCTTAAACAAAATCAGAATTAATGATGGGGAAGGGGCCTCTCCAAAACCTGTTTGCCTGGGCCAGGTTTACGCACCCCTCGCCCCGTGCCTCCCTGGCTGGCGAGAGCGATAACTGGGTGCTCCGTGGCTCCGGAAAGCGCTGGTGCTTGCTGCAGCCTCGCGTGGCAGCCGGTGAGGCTTCTACCTCCTGCCTGCGGCAGCCTGGTTAAAAGGAGATGTAGTGCCTAGGAACTAGCAGGTCTGGTCTCTGCCATTTTTTGTACAATGCAACAGCTCCCCCATCTTACAGACTAAAGAACTTAACATGAAAAAAAATCCCCGGGAAATGAGTACCAGGGCAACGAACACGCTTCACTGCTTCTTCTGGAGGGAGAGGCTGGCGCTACGCTCATGCCCGCAGCGTTTCCCATTTCCCAGGTGCTCTGGAGGAGGGGGATCCACTCCACACAGCGCGGCACTTGACATTTCAGTGATTAAGGCTTTGAATTTTCTTCTTGTAAGGATGAGTAAACACTGCAGTTTCCCAATACTTTTTGATGAGGTACAACAATCTATCTTAAAGAGTAACATTTACCGCCTCTTGCCTTAGAGTTTTAGCATGGATGCTACAACTTGCAGCCACCCGTCTATTGCTCTCACTGCTACGCTGCACTGCTGTCGCTCTCCTTTAGGGTGTACACGCAGCACGCTGTATTAACGCTCGGAGGTGCCTACCGAGAAAGGGCTGCTTGTGCCAGCGTAAAGCACTTTGCTCGGTGCGGAGGGACGTATGCCTACAGTCTCTCCTTCAGACCTCTGCACAGGCATCGCCACCTCAGAAAAGAGGCATTTCTCCTTTCTTGCCCCTTGCTCGCCCAGCAGTTTGGCAGCGACTCTCAAGGATGCAACCCGCTTCAGCCGCAGCTTCAAGGACAGCTGTGGTTTATGACGTGGGGCCAGGGAGGAGGCCTGAAGCAGCCCCCGTGACCAACTGTGGAGGGCATACACGTGGGTTTGGAAGGTGTGGGGAGCCAGCTCTGTGGGCACAGCACCCCATAACCAGCCAGCTGCAGTGAGGCGGCGCTGTGCCCAGGCCTGAGGTCCCTCCTTCATGAGGTGATTAAGGGTGAGAAAGAGTGCATAAAAGCAGCTCTGTGTATTATTTGTACAAAGCACTTTCCTCAAGAAGCTCTCCTTATTTCAGCCAAAAAAAGAAATGATGAAATCATTTTAAGATGGTACCTATGAGGGGGGAAAGATTTTAGGTTAAGGAGTTACTGGCTCTACCAGGAAAAAGGCATTAATACTATGCTTGGAGGCTAGAGTAAGACAAAACTCACGGCAAGCGGAAGGGTAATGGGTGAGGTCCGTGGTGGTTGAGCCCCGGTGGGAGTGGGGGGTCCCCAAGGCAGGGCGAGTCCTGACCAGAGCTGCACGGGAGCTCAGCTGAGTAATCCTGAGCATCCCCAGCCCTGGGGGCCATGCAGGCCAACACCCTCCACGGGGGTATGCTGCCAGGCCATGCGGTGGCTCCCCTGGGCACAGACATGCCCCTTCCTAGGCCACTGAGGTCTTTCCCAAAACAGCCCACCCCCGGGCATCAAAGGGAGCGTGCAGGCACAGACACCCCCCGCACCCTCCCGGGCAGCCGGGAGCACCCCAGGGAGAGACCACAGCGGAGGGGCGAACCAGAGGGAGGGGAACGGTTTCAGGGCAAGACCTGCAACAGCACAACAGTCACACGTTGTCACTTAGGTCTGGGTCCAGGATTCGCTTGATTTGCTCTGACATGGAATAAAATGCAGTTGACCGCTCCTGTTTGAAAGCTGCTGGGGTTTCACTCCACTTCTAACTAGCCATGGAGCTATACTTGGCGGTGGGTACGCGCCCAGTTACGCCAGCACAAAGAGCCTCCAGGACAGGGGCAGCCGGGCAGAGCCGGACTGCCCAGCAGCATCACCCCCTGAGCAGCTGAGCTGAAGGCACGTCACCATACAACCACTGGTCCTCCAGACCCAGGGTCCACGCTTGTCACTGATGCTGTGCTCCCAGGAGGGGACACACATGATCTCCTGCAGCTGGAGCGGCTTGCTTTCTGCAAGCAGATCACAGCCAAGAGCATCCCGATGCCTTCGGGGCTGCCCTGCTTTCACACACAGACCCCCGCATCTGCCCTGTTGCTGCCGTGGGACAGCACCCACAAGGCAGCCTGACGGCAAGGCCGAGGGAGTGGGAGGTGGCTGGAAGAGACATGTTGTGAGTACACGAAGTCAGAGACATCACTGTAGACACATCCAGTGACCTGACAGACTGGCTGTCCATCTCACCCACCAGGGAGTGAATCTCCCCAGCACATCCACAGCTCCCCACGCTCCCAGACGCTCCAGGGAGGAGCAGTTTTTCCACGGGGTACATTAACAAGGCAGCGGTGCCATTTCAATCCCACATCCAACACGGATTTCAGGCTGGCGAAGAAGCCGCAGCTGCCCTTGCTCATACTGCTGAGGCCAGAGAGTGCAGGATGTTATCGTAACTGCCTGCAAGGATGCCGAGTTTCTGGACTGTGCTGTAACGGTACCAGTTCAGAATGGTCCTGAAGCAGTCCTCATGGTGTGTTTGTGCAGGACGGCAGCAAACCAATGTACCCTCCAGTATAGACAAGGCTCTGAGCGCAAGGTTCCACTGAGTTCCCACTGGGCTTTGTCGTTTCCCTGTCGCCAGCAAAGCCGTACCCAGACACTTGCTTCCTTTCCCGATGCCAGCCGCACAGCTGGTATCACCGTCACGCCAGCTATCCCGCTCCTGGGGCAGCCGAGAACTGACAGAGCAGCAAATGCTTGAACACGAAGCCCAAGAAGACTGTCTAATCTGGTAGACATCAGCCAAGACAACAGACGTTTTACCACGGAGCATCTTCTTGTCTCTCTGCTCTCTCCAGAGGAGAGCACGCTGTGCAAGCTGAATCAGGGCCAAGCATGAGACCGTCTCCAGCTCCAAAGGACAACCGTGCTAGAACCAAGTGTTAGGAAAAGTAACCGCAGAGCCAACCCTAGCAAAATCAGCTTATTGACATGAGCTTTCCCTCAAGGGAGTAGAAGATTTAGAGTCATTCCCTCCTGCCAGCATTTTAGCCTCTCTGCCCCTTAGCAGCAGGGGCAGCTCCATGAAATAGAAGCTGGGACATGGAGATAAACACTAACTTATGAGACCCAGCCTGGCTGCCAGGCCCTGGGCAGCTTCAGCGGCTGTTGATGGCGGCTGCTCTGGGAGGTGTGTTCCTCCCAGCTTCAGCGGCAGAGGATGGCTGCTGCTCTGGGAGGTGCGTTCCTCCCTAGACCAGGGTCACATGCTGCTGTGGAGACCACAAAAACAAACTCCCTTTCCACCTCAGAGTTTGCAAGGAGAGCCATTTTCTCAGGTCGCATGGACAGTCCTGAGCCTGGGAGCACTGCTGCGTTCCCTTTTCTCACCCGCACTGACGCCAGACGTTGCATCCCAGGGCACGAACGTCTTTTGCAAAGCGTCAGCAGAGAGGCGTGAGGACTGTCACTGCACCTTTCCTCTTCTGGGACGGGGCTCCCCCCACGTGCACGCCCAGCAAAACGCCTACGTGTCCCAGCAGCATTGCTTCTGTTGCCCCTGAGCGCACAGAGCAGTCGATGAGTTCTCCCCTGCACCCTGCGGCAGCGACTGCCCTGCGTGCTGGTCCGGCTGCAGACAGCATCCTGAGTGCTTAAGCTGGAGAAGCCAAGCAGGCCTGGGCAGCCCCAGCAGAGCAGGCAGCTGCCTGCCATCCCAAGAGGAGGGTGGCCGAGGAGACGGGGCCCATCGCCCAGCGGGTGTAGGGCGCGTGCCCGCGCCTCCCTCCATGTGCAGGGTCACCGGCGGCTGACGAGGTTCATCAGCT
The DNA here is from genome assembly GCF_034638445.1 of Ciconia boyciana. Taxonomy (NCBI): domain Eukaryota; kingdom Metazoa; phylum Chordata; class Aves; order Ciconiiformes; family Ciconiidae; genus Ciconia; species Ciconia boyciana. The sequence continues at coordinate 72,142,021 of NC_132939.1, read as the reverse complement.
CCTCTTCAAGGCTCTACAGACAGCGCCGCTCCTGCTGCTCTGCTTCGGTCTGCAACATCACCGACATTTTCTCACAAAAGAGCGTTAGAGAAAGGTGTCAGTATTTTGTAGCATGAAATGCACTCTCCGGCCCGTTAGAGATCCCCGGAGGCAGATAACGATCACTGAATCCCTAAAAGCTCCCAAATTTATTGACCCCAAAGATAAGCCAGCCTTTCCTTTTCCTGCCAGGATCATCCCCTCCTACAAGTCAGGTGTTACGGCCCGTGTCCTCAGACCAGGCGCTCCGAGGACGGGTCCGCGGGGCAGGCTGCGGGCAGGGCGCGGGCAGGCTGCGGGCAGGGCGCGGGCAGGCTGCCGGCTGCCTGCCTCCCGGAGGGTGCGCAGAAGCCGAGCCACCATGCAGGTCAGAGCCGAGCCTCCGCCGCTGCCTCTTCCCCTCGCGTGGCTGCTCCTGGCGCCGCGGGGTAATTCCGCGAGTGCGTTCGCCGGACAGCGATCAGGTCAACCCCCGAACGCACCACGCAGGGCTACGGCGGCCCCCGCCCGGCCCCGCGGCCCCCGCCGCCCCGGCGCTCCAGCCTCGCGGGGCTCCCGGCCCCCCGCGGCCGCGGCGGCGGGCGGGCGGGGGCGGGGGCGCCCCGAGGGCCGCGGCCGCGCTCGGTCCCCCCGGCGCGGCGGGACAGGCGGAGGCGTGTCCGTGTCCGTGTCCGTGCCCGTGTCCGTGCCCGTGTCCGTGCCGGTTGCGCTGCCCGTGCCCGCTCCCCGCCCGGCGGAGCGCAGCCCCGTGCCCGGCGCGGCGGGGGGCGGCCCGGCGGCACGTCTGCGCGGCGGCCGGGCGGCTGCGGCTCAGCCGTGCGTGCGGCGGGGCGGGGAGGCGCCCGGCTCCTCCAGCCCGCCCCGGCGCGGCGCGGCGCGGGGGAGGCGGCGGCTGCCTCCATGCTGCAGCGAGCGGCGCGGCTGCCCGGGGCCGGGGCCGGGGCCGGGCGGCAGCCGGCGGCGCGGAGGATGGGCGCAGCAGCCGCCGCGGAGGGGCGAGCCGCGGGCGCCGAGCACCCCGCCCTGCCCCGCCGCAGCGTCCGGCGCCGCGGCGGCTCCGCCTGAGCGCGCCCGGCGCGGAGCCGCATGGCCCTGCCGCCGGCCGCCCCTGCGCGCTGCGCGGCCGCTCCGCTGTAGCTGCCCCCCTCCCCGCTCCCCGCCCCCGGAGGCGCCGGCCCGGCGGCGGGGCTGCCCGCGGCCGCGCTCCTCGCCCCGTCCCCGACCGTCTGTCCGCCCGCCCGTCCCTCCGTCCGTCCAGCGGCAGCGCCCCGGCGCGCAGGATTACGCAGCTGGGGCGCGGAGCGGGAGCGCGTTGCGAGGATTGACCCGGCGCAGGTACACGGCAAGGTCACCGGCCGGCGAGCGGAGCGGGCTTGCCCGCGGCGGGGCGATGCGAGCGGGCTCGGCGGGCTGCGCCGCTGCGTGCCCCGCGCCGTCCCCCCGCCTCCCGCCCGCCGCCGCCCGTGCGTGTGTGCATGTGCGCTGCCTGCCGCTGCCCGCCGCCGGAGCCGCGCCGCCGCGCCGCATGGGGCCGTCCGCGCGGGCTGCCCTGCCCGCCCCGGCCGCGGGCAGCCGCCGCCGCGAAGCCGCTCTAGGATGCGGCTGGTGAGCGCCGGCACAGGGCGGAGAGGCGGCCAGCCTGCCTGCCGCCAGACCCCGGAGCCCGCCGGAGCCCGGCCGCGGCCGCACCTGCAGGGGAAGCGCTCCGGACGCCGTCCTTCCCCGGGAGGCGCCAGGTAATCGCGGAGGGCTGCCGTGCCCAGCTCCATCTGCATTGCAGCCCGCGGTACTTACTCACGGGGGACGGGGCGCGGGGGGGGGGGGGGCGGCCGCGGCGGGGTCCTGAGCCGGCGCGGGCAGGGCGAGCCCCGCAGCGCGGCGGGCGGCGCCGGGACGGGGCCGGGGCCGGGGCCGGGGGCGGTGGCGGCGGCGGCGGCGGCGGCGGGACGCCCCTCCCGGGAGGGCGGCGGCCGCGGGGTGCGCGGGGCGCGGAGCGGCGCGGAGCGGCGCCGAGGCTGCGCGGAGGCTGCGCGGCGGGGCGGGTGCCCCGCGGCCGGGCCGGGCCGGGCCGCGCTGCCGCCGCTGCCCGCGGGACGGCGCCGGCGGCCGCCCGCGGCGGGGTGCTGCAGGGCCGTGTGGGCCGCGGCGGCCGCCGCCCTCGGCACCGCACCGCGGCGCGCTGCTGCCGCCGCCCGGGGAGCGCCGGCACCGCCGGGCCGGGCCGGGCCCTCGGCGGGAGCGCGGCGGGGCCGTCCGCAGCCGCGGGCGCGCAGTCTCCGCCCGCGCGGTGCCGCGGGAGCGCTGCGGCGGGGCGCGGCGCGGCGGGCGCTGCCCCTGCCCGGGCGGAGGCGCCGCGGGGCCGCCGCCGTGCGCGGAGCCAGCGCGGGGCGCTCCCGCGAGGGCCGGGGCCGGGGCCGGCTCGGCTCCGCCGGCGCTGGGAGCGGTGCGGCCATCCTCCGGCGGGAGAGGGACGTCCGCGGCTCCCCAGCTTCCTCTTCTCGCCTGCCCCTGCCCTCCTGACGGTCGCCCCGTCCTGCAGCCCTCGCCCGGGCACACTCCTGGCTCCTGGCTCCCCCGTCCTGGAGGGCTGCCGCCCGTCCCCGGCGTCCCAGGATACGTATGCGCTGCTCTGCCTTCCCCTCCCTTCCGTCCTCTGTGTAGCGAACGCTTCTCATCTGCAGGAAAGCGAATGTAGGACAAGATAAACCTTTTTTCCTGCTGGAAGGTTCCCATTAGGGGAGATGGCAGAGCAGTTGTAGAGGAGCCAGCGGAAACCCGACAGCCACGTTGGTGTCAGGAGCACACGGACCTCCTGGTTACTGGGAGCAGCCAGGGCCGAGGGGCCCGCGGAGGGGAGCGTGCACAGGCCTGGTTCGGGGGCCATCGCTCCTAGGGCGGCAGGGGCACAGTTCGGCTAGAAGCACTTAGGAAAGCCCCTTCCTGTGCTTGCCGGCTCAGGCTGGGAGATGCAGGGAGCCCGCTGAGGTCTGCCATGAGAGTTAACGTGAGTGCTGCCTCTCTCATTTCCATCTGTGGCACTGGACGGCAGTGTCTCCTCTCCTGCACCTTTGTCTTCTCCCTCTCACCTGGTCCAGCATGTCTCTGGGGCATGGACTGTTTCTCACTGCGTTGAGTGTCTAGAGCAGAAGCATGTGTTAGTCTCAGTTGTGGGTATGAACATGACCTCGCCAATCCCCCAGACTGGGGGTGGGAAAGCTGGGTGCCTCCAGCTAAGCCCAGCCCTTTACAGCCTCCAGCTGACTGTCACGGAGCTGGACAGGCCAGGAGTCCCTGCGCCTTCGTCATTGTGCTGTCTTGATAGTGATCTTTCCCATCCACACTTACATTTCACATGTTCCCAGAGCAATGGGGTGTCGGTTTGTTCCTTCTGAGCATCCTCGGGTGAGTGCTGGTGTGCCCAGGCCTGTTAAGTCAGTGCGGCCAGACGACGAACCAGTGAGATGAGATGGATCCATCCCTGGTCTTTAGAGCCTTTTTGGTTACCGTTGCTTGTCTACAGGTGGCTGTCTGTGTGGAGCGGCCCTGGCTGGCTCTGGCAGTACTGATCCTTGCCAGGGTGTGTCCAGGAGCACGGTGCGGAGATGCCCAAACTGACCACGCGTGCTGGGACCGGTTCTGCCGCGGTACGGTGGGGCTGCCTCCTGGCACGCCTGGGCTGCCCTGGACGTGGGTACTCGGGGCTGTGTGCACCTTGTGCTGCCCCAGGGACTCTGGCCGTGCTCCCTGGTGGCTTAGAGACATTCCCCAAACACCGTGGGCTATGTACGGGCTTCACCTTGGTGTCAGCCCCAGGCTCCGTGGTGCTGCCGCGGTCTGTCCTGGCAGGTGGAGGTGTGCCAGTGCGCTCCAGAGCAAGGCCCAGCGATTTCTCTGCTGATCTGGGAGTCGGGTTCGATTCTGCACAAAGAGCCATACCAGAGCCTGAGTGTTCTCAGTGCCCAAACACCTTCCTGATCTACGTTTCTAAATATATACTGTACTCAAGGGATTATACATTTGTTTAAATGCATAATAAATGCATTTAAATGCGTAAGACTGTATCAAAATGCATACCAGAGCTTGCCAGTTAGGCCTCAAGTCACAAGCCTCACTAAGAAGCTTTTCCTGGCATATTAGCTCCCCTTTCTGCTTTCAGAAAGAGCAATTACTGGTTTTATCATGGCAGTGCAGTCAGTGGAAGTGAACTCTGAATGTTTCAGGTGCCTAGGACGAGTTCAAAGCTGACCTGGTGAACCTGTTTACCGAAACACATGCAGCTGCAGGAGTGGACTCCCCACTGTCCTGTTCCAGCAAGAGCTGGAGCGCTCCTGTCTTCTGTTTGTGACCAGGAGAGGGGCTGGACCCTGTGGTGCAGCACTGTTCAGGATGGTTTCCTAGGGGCTTGGGTTGAATTTTTTGTACAACTCTTGTCGTCTGGAGAGGCTCCTGTTTGCCGCCGTAGGTAGAACGGTGGCAGGCTGCAGTGGTAAGACAGGGGAAGAAGGGTGGGGGTTGGCTGCCCAACCCAGGAACCGGGCTGACTGGGTGTATGGGACAAAATAGGTGGAACCCGAGAAGAAATGTGGCAGAGCAGCATGGCGAGGAGGAACCAGGTCTTCCCCGAACAGCTCTCCTGTGGGCTGCCATCACTGCGGGTGGCTGAGTGTGTGGTTTCTGCCCCAGAGTTGAGACGCAAAGGCAGGTGTGCCAGGAGGGACGGGCTTGGCAAGCAAGGGTGCCTGCAAGCTGAAAGCGCCTTGGGAAGGTGGAGCACCCCGAGGTGCCTGGAGGGCTTGTCCGTCCGCTGGGGCACATGCAGATATTTCAGATGCTGGAGAGCTAATGGCTTTCCATCGCTGATCAATATTGCCTATGCTTTCAGATGTGGTAACAGGTTCAGTTTTATAGAGCAATCTTTTGAATATTCTCTGAGCAAGCACCCAGTCCAGAAAATCATTCTAATAGCTTTGCTATTAATGGGCCTGCAGAACTTGAGCCAAATAGAAAAGGCTTGTCTAAGTGCTATTGAAGCATTTTGGGCCAGGCATATTCCATGCATTAGGGAAGATTTGTACTCCTTTGACCAGACATCACTGAGCGTTGTCTATTTATACACATCTAAATATATCCTGTGCAGTCTTCAGACTTTTCTAGCTAGTAGTAAAATTACTTTTCAATATCATGCTATTAAAATGTGCTTGCTGACACTATTTGATGAGTTTCGTGCTAAGAGAGGGGTGTGAGTGTGCCTTTGTGTGTTTTAAATAAAAACTGTTCTTGAGGTAGTTACCTAAACTGCTTTGGAAATAAAAGCATGTTGTCCATGTAGATGGATAGCAGAAAGAAATGTGGTTGAACAGAAACAATACTGGAGACACGCTCAAGCCTGGAAAGCCAAACCCAAACCAGTATAAGGTTTTGTTGCTTAAGAGTGAACCGTTCTTTCTAGAAATATATATCAACTAATCCTGTACTTTGCGGCGAAATAGAAACATTTCCTTCTAATTCGTCAGATATACCTTCTGGTACCCCGAAGTTTGAGACATCGTTTTGAAAACAAAATGACAAATCTTGAAGAAGAAGTAACTTCTCATTTGCTCGGGGCGCGTAGCAGGTCGGGGAGCCGGCGGGTGCCTTTGGTGTCGGTTCTCCTGCCGGGCAGCCCCATCCCGTAGGAGCTCTGAGGTGGGACCCACCCTGCGATGGAAACCGGGAGGAGTTCGGAGAGGAGGGAGTGGGATTCTCCCTCACAGATGAACTCAGCAGCCCCTTCCCATAGAGCTGTGGGTCTTGGTGCGCCGCAGCTGCCGCGGCTGGAGCCCAGAGCCAGCGGTGCCGGGCAGCCTGCTGCGTGCTGCACCCGCTCCGCGGCAGCACGGTGGGAACCGCTGGCGGAGGAGCTGATCTGAGCAGCGGTGTCGCTGCATGCTGGGGTGGAGAGGGGTAGTAATGGCAGTCCAGGTCGTGTTGTGGAAATGGTGTTACAGACGCAGGGGTGAAAGACAGTGCCCTAATTCCAGGCTATCGTAAGTATTCCCACATATCCCTGCTGCAGAGGGGTGAGTCTGTGTCCACGTACGCATTTCTCTGGAGCTAGCGAAGGGCTTGTGGGGCTCCTGAGGAGAGATGGAGACCTCTGATGTACTCCCAAACAACAAACAGGATCGCTCGTTGGGTTGTGGTGATGATAGTAATGGCTGTCTGACTGGCCTGCAGCCCGTCATGAAATAGTAATGACAATCATTTTTTGTCCTGTGGCAGCTCTCACTGGCAGTTCTTGGAGAACTAAGAGAGGCTCCAGAGGGAGGGAGAAGGATTGGTATTCACAGGGGAGGAGATGGGGCGAGGAGAGGGTGAAGGCAGGGCTCTCGGGGGAGGTCCTGGCCCACAGCCCCTTGGGCCGGGTCGCGGCATGCCCAGGGTAGCCCGAGGACAGGCGCTGTGCCCCCCCGGACAGCTCTGCCCCTTGGTCCAGGCTCCGCTAGCCAGAGGTGCGTAGCGCAGTGAAACGGTGTGGTGCCAGGAGCCCTGCCCTGACAAGGGCCGGCAGGCACAGATTCACATGGCAGCTGCTCTAACCGCTGAACTGTCTCATTCTTTAGACGGGTCTAAGGGAGTCCGTGGTGTCCGAAGGGCTCCCTGCCTGCGTGCCCCTGTCCTGGCTGGCCCGCCGTCCCCTGCCTCGGGGCGGCTGGCTGGGGCGCAGGCTGGGCACGCCGTACCTGCGGCCTGAGCCGGGCGGCGGGTCTCATGTTCCCATGGAATAAATCACTCTACAAATAATATTTGCCCCGAGCAGGCTGAATAATGCAAAAGGTGATTTGTCAAGTGGCTAATTCAAGCGATAATGGGAACCTCGGTGAATGCCTCTCTAATTGCGTAGCATGTGGCCAGCAGTAACTCTGAGTGTTTGAAGCTGGTTCCCGATGCTGCAAAACCCGTGTCCAACGCCTTGCTTTTGGGGTTGCTCTTCTAGATGAAGTTTCTCACCGGGAACTGTCTCTTAGCAAAACATTTCCATGAAAACTTGATTAGCTAGCTTTAATTTGAAGTGGAATATATTTTTTTTCCCTTAAAGTTTTTGTTCGGGCTTCTCTGTCAAGATCATGTTGGACTTCTTTTGGACTGGAGACAGATAAAACTCTTTAGTTTTCATTGCCTCAGCATTGTTGCGTTGCTAGATATCTGATATTCCCTGGGTATTTATTTCTAATTTTTTTTGTACCTCCTAGTCTCTGTGCTTGGCCAAGGGGGACAGAGGAGCAGGAGGCCTGAGCTTGACGGAAGAGCCCACAGCAGTGAGGTGTGACAGCTGAGTGCCTCCCGTAGCAAAGACTGACCTCCAGCTGTAATACAGCAGACGTACAAGGAAAACACATACAAGGAAGAAAAAGCACCGAGAGGAAGCCCCAAAATCCGTTTTCAGTACCCTGGTGACGGTGCTGCCGGTCCCAGGGTTTGGGATAGGATTTCTTTGACAACACTGAGAAGTAATGCAGAGATGTTCTGCTGCACGTGGGTGAGGTGTGGGTTAAACTTCTCTGGGTTTTAGCCAGAGTTAAGAGTTTACCCGTTACGTGAAGTCTCTGCCCCAGCAAAGAAAGGCACGTACAGTCGGCAGCACTGCCGGTGCTCTGGTAGCTGCATTGTTTTTGTTTTCACCAATGCGCTTTTAAAATACTTGATGTAAAGACCCCCTGATACGGCTCTGTGGGAGCAGGTCTGAGTAAGGCGAGCAGGATTTGTCGCCTTGTCAGCTGTGACTCAGTGGTTCTGCTGGGTACGTGGTGTTTCACAAGAGAGCCTTCTATTCGGGACCGTGATTCAGCTCTGCCGTGCTGTACGAAGCTGTTTCTGCTGTGCTGTGGGCAGATTTGCTGTGTGCGGGGCTCCTTCTGACACGTCAGCATTGCATCTCATCTCTGCTGGAGCCTGGCTGCGGCAGTGCTGCTCTCACGGGTCGGGGCCAGGCTCCAAACTGCAGCTCCAGAGCAGCGACCGCCGCTCTCCTCCTGCCAGCCGAGCCTCGGCCGTGGGAGAGGGGTCTGCAGGCCGGTGGCACCTGGTCGGGAGAGCGGCGGAGCCGTGGGTGCTACCACTGAACCCGTGCAGGCTGACACAGAAAACCGAGTGCCTTCCACTGCTGTGGCGTAAGGAAACGAGACGAGAACAGCACAAGTCCCAGTTCAGGCTCCAGTGCTGTTTGCCAATGCACAACGGCAGGGTCCTGACCGGCGCTGTGCAGGGGTCCTCTGGCACGGCCTGTGGTGGGGCTGGGGATGCGCTGCAGGTAGATCTGGATGACAGCCTTCCTCATACAGCACTTGGGCCCTATAGGTTATGGCTTTGGATCCTAGGGAGGTTTTCTTGCACATCCCAGCTCCGTGCTGCGCCTCCGTGACTTCTCTGTGTTCGAGCTGTGTGTGCATGCCCTGCTGCTGGGGGAAATAGCAGGAAGGGAGCCGGCGCACAGGCTGGGAAGAGCTGTGATGCGCTGGGGTGCATCTGAGATGTGTGCTGGGGACGGGGACTATGGGCTGTACGTGGAGAGGACCGGCCCGCCGGGTGACTTGTTGCTGCAGAGGCTCTGCCCGGCATCTGCAAGCAGAGCGTGCACAGAGGGACCCCTCCATGGGCTGCTCATCACTTGGTGCCCTGCCCGTAGCAGTGATGGACTGGGCTGCTCCAAACAGATGTGTCCTTGTCCCCAAGCTTGTGGCAAGGGTTGCTCTTAGTGACCAGTTCTGAGGGTGCAGTCTCCTTTCCAGCTGCTCCTTGTTCCCTTGCACAGAGCCCCCCTCTCACTGCGGGTGGGCACCGCAGATGGCCCACTTATGCCTCCCCTCTCTGCATCCTCATGTCGGCAAGCAGCGAGAAGCCCTCCCGTCAGGGTCTAGTGCATGTTGGAAATACCCATGGGGGTGTGGGTAGTGCCCTACGGCATCTCTTTGGTTGTCCGAGATGAGGAGGTTTGCTCCTGTTCCAGACAGAAAGAAGGTATTTCAGCTCCTGGTTTGGTAAACAGAAGTACGTGCATAGCCGCCTGTGCGTGCGGCGACGGGTGAATACTGTGCTCCCACAGTGAGCAACTCGCTGTAATGGCTGTTCAGCCCAGCCATTGCCCTCACAACTGTTTTTGCAATTAGAAGTTGCAGAGCAATGCTTTTGTCTTATCCTGGTGCTATAAAGCAGTTTTTTTGTTTTTTTTTAATAGTTTCTTCAGAAAATTTCCGTACCCCAGGGTGTAAATCTGTACTTCCAGCATCATTGGAGTAGCCACTGGAGGCCATGTCAGAGCTCCGCTGGTGCAGGAGCTGAGCGTGGCTTCTTGTCTCGCTGCGTCCTTGGTGAGGGCCCGGTGCACGGGTGGTGTCGTCCTTCTTCCAGACTGGCGCTTAACATACTTATGTAGGCTTAACTCTATACGCGAGTAATCCTTCTGCAGTCAGTGGGACTGTCCACGCGCCTCGGGGTGTTCCTGGCTCCGGGCCCCCTCGGCTGTGCCGTTACCCTTGTTACTGCAGGTGTGTAGGATCACGCTTAACGTCAGCCTGGGGCAGCCCCACGTGCGCGAGACGTGCGTTTGCCCGCGTAGCCGTGTCCCTGCTGAGGCGCGGTGCTGCCCGGGGCGGGGGGCACAGGGCGTTCTCTGAAACCCCTCGGTGCGGAGAGGCTCCTGGAAATAGAGGAGTTGTGCATGCTGTAAAACACTGGCTTTTAAAAATGTAATAGAAAGCCATAAAAATCACCGTGCCTAGCAGTTCTCTGTGTGGGGTGGGAGGTTTACAGTAAAACATGTCTCTGCAGAGGCTACGGGCTTAGGGGGAGGTTTGTGTTTCTTCGCGTGCCATGTGGTGGTCTTCCGCGAGTGTCGGCCGTTAGCGTTGAGTCCCGAGGAGTCACGACGCGGTCCCCACCCGACAGGGTGTGATCTGACCGGGCAGGGTGGCGGGACGCGCCGGCTCGCACCCGCAGCAGTGACTTGCAGGTGGCCTGCCGGGCTGGCTGCTTGTCACGGGTGCTGCCCGGGGCCGGGGCCCTGCCCGGGGCCGGGGCCCTGCCTGCCCCGACGCCGCGGTCCGGGGCTGTGAAGACGGACCCGGGGGTGCCGCTGCCCGGGCGAACCCTGGCGTGCGGGTGTCAGAGGGGCAGCGGCCAGGAGCCCCCAGAGCAGCGCTGGCCGCTGCCCGCCTCCGGTCCCGCCCCCCCCCCCCTTCCCGGAGCGGCTGCGGGACGTCGGAGCTGCCTGGCGCCGAGGTCACCCCCAGGTCCTCCCCCCCGCGCCTCGCCGCGGCGCAGGGCCTTGGGGCGTCCCCTGCCAGCCCCCGCAAAGCGCGGGGCGCCGGGCCCCTCCCGGGGAGGGCCCGCCCTGGCTGGGGGCCCGCCCTGGCTGGGGGCCCGCGGGCCCCGGGGCCGGCAGCGGGGCCGTGCGCGGCGTGGCCTCTCCCGCCGCCCGGCGCGGCCTCTCCCGCCGCCCGGCGCAGGGGCTGCCCGCCCGGCTGGCTGTGAGGAGGCAGGGCGCGCTCGGGCTCGCTGCTCGCGTTCCGGCAGCCTGACCTGTAGGCGTTTTGGTGCGGTGGTTGAAACGGGAGGTTACCTCCCCCAGGGCTCACGTTTCTGTTGTATTCATTATTGCCCATTGCTGCCCTGGGTCAGACACTCTGTTTCTAACTTGTTTTATTTAAGAAGCATTCTGCAAACAAACACCTTCTGTGGATTGAGGTAATCCCCGCTTCCTTCCCTGTTCATACAAGGAAAACACGATGAATACCGTGGAAAAAGACACAGGAGGTCAGGATGGTAGTTACAGCTGCCTGCTAGTTCCAAATGAAGACTGTATTAATTTCTAAGGGAACAAATTAGGAAAACAGTTTTAAAATGAGCTTTAGTAGCGTAGCACTGTGCAGTATATAAAAACGAGTATAAGATAAACTGCTTAGGTAAATGCCCCTTGATTGCTGGCGTTGCTCAGCCACGTGATCCGCAGGAGCTCTGTTCGAGCGTCGCAGCCCCTTGCTGCTCGCAGAGGGGCTGTATTATTGTCTTCCGCGGTTTCACTGAAGGGTACCCGGAGCTGAACTGAATAAGCTTAATTTCTTCTAGAAGCATTCAAGAAACCTATGTGGAGACCATGTGACTGTATTTAAATTGCATCTGGAAAGTTAAAATAATAACAATAAATAAATAACAATAATGAGGAGTGAAATTGTGGCCAGCAGGATGCGAGACTCAGAATGCCGTGGAGAGGCTAGACTTGCTCATCGCCAGCTGAAATTCAGGCCATACATGAAATCAGATACCCAGATGGTTCCCCGAAGGTCTGTAATTCTTCCTTGATTTATATTGAGAATGTGAAGAGAGGTGAAGGATAAAAGAGGAGAGTGAAGGGCAACAGCATTACCATTACCACATGAACCAGAAGAATCACTCGTACTCTGAGGGCGCAGTGTGTTTCTCCTGTAATGCTGGACACGGCAAGTCTAAACCAGGCATCTCTGCGGAGCAGCGCACGTCCTCCCGCGAGCGGGCGGCACCCCGTGAGCACGGCACAGCGCAGGGGAGGGCAGCTGCCGTGTGGGAGCGCGGGGTTCCAGCTGCGGCTGCGTTGCCCTGTGCCCTGTCCCCTCCTCAAGCTCGGTCTGGCCAGCAGTGCAAGCGTTGGAAGTAATGCTGAGTATTAAGATGCGAAAGTGGGGTTTTTTACACTAGTGGCTTGATCCTGAACTGACATTTGCGTGCACGGGTGTCATGGAGCAGGATGTCCGAGTTCTGCTAAGTGTGGCCTCCCTCTGCCAAGGCTCCGCTGCCTTTTCAAAGCACGCTAAGCTTCATGGACATAGTCGTAGTTTACGTCTATGTTAGCGAGTTGTGTGGTGCAACAGAAGAGGATTTCTAGGGTGAGATGATGGGTGAAGAGGACCCGATGTCCACACCGTGTGTGTTTGGGGAGTTAGGCGGGACTTGCGTTGGTAAGATCTGATGGACTGAGCGCGGGTTAGGGGCTGGAGTGCCCCGAGGAGGCTGCAGCACTCGCCTTCCCCTCGCGTTCCGCCTGGAAGGGGCACCATGTGCCTGCTCTGGGACGGCTCTGCAGCACGCACCGCAGCGGTGGGGTCACCCTGGCACACCGGGGTGGGCAGGCGGCCTGCGATGGGGGGTGCCTCCACGGGCAGGGCCGCGGTGCTGGCGGGACGGGGTCTGACTCACCTGCTCCTGCCAGCGGTGGCGGCTCCGCAGCCCGTGGGAGCGGTGCGGGTGCCGGTGCCAGTGCTGGCAGTGCGGTGCAGCGTGGTGTGGAGCAGAGCGGAGTGCTGGCTTGGCTCCCTTGCCGGCTCAGCCCAGAGCCGAATGCCGGCTTATGACGCTCCTTATCTCTCCAGCTCAGAAATGCAGTGCTCAGGGCATCCTGATGGATTTGTGACACTCCCCGTGGGACTCTGCGCTCATAAACCAATTAAAGGATTACATCGTTATAATGTGGAGAGTATTCTTTGTTTATTAAGTAATGCAGGTATAATTCAATTAGTGACAGGCTGACCTGCTGATGTCAAGATGTGGATGCCAGCCAGGTCAGAGTCTTGAGCTCTGCTTTCCAGCGCGGTGGCTCGCTCGTGTCTGCCCTCTGAACCAGAATGGCAATAGCTGAAGGGAGCAGCCGTCCCTCGGGTAGCTCTCCCTGCCCTGCACAGAGCCAGGGGGAAGCCAGGGGAGGGGGGACTCCCCAAGATTGCCCACTCTGCCTACCCTCTGCCAAATGGCTGCCCCTGACCGCTCTGGCTCCTAGCAGGAGGTGAGCTCGGATGAAGCTTTGGTCTGATCCTGTACAGCCGTTTCCTCACCCCTTGCACCTGCGCTCGCTCACCGCCTTCCCGGGGGAGGCCCCGGCCACAGGGCGAGCAGGCAGCAGCGGTACCCGCCATCACCACGTCGTATCCCACCACGTCAACCTGCTCCAGCCTCTGGTGCTGCCTGCTGGGGAGGTGAAACCCAGCGCTGCCCAGCGGCACTGGCCCTGCTGCCTTCGTTGGGCTGAGGAGCCGCAGACGGGGCTCCTCCAGGCACGGGGCGTGGATGGGTGGAATGGCAGGGGGGAGAGCAGGACCTGGCTCTCCTGGTCTTCCCGAGCACAGATGTCCAGCCCCTGCACCTGCACGGCTTCGCTGGAGTAGCTGCCCTGGGTTACTGCCGAGCACTAGGTAAAACAGGGGGTTTTGTTAAGGCTTTTACTACCCTGTTGCTTTATGAAATGCTTTCAATCTAGTCTGGGTATTTAATGTTCAGCATGGCTCAGAAAGCACCGCTTCACCAAATGGTGTCCAAAACGTGGTCTGTCTGAGGGCATGGCGTGTGCCCTCTGTACCCCCGACGTGGGTGGCCATGGGTGACCACGCTCCCCTCCCCGTCCCGAGCTCAGGCTCTGCCGTTGGTGCTGCACCACGTTTCCAGCTGCCCGTGGCACCACGGCGTGGGCTTGGGAACCACTGCTCGAGTGCCACGATGCAGATGGAGATGTAAATGGGGGCTAAAACATCTGTTCCCTGTGGTGGGGTCCTAAATGCTGTGAGTCCTGTACACAGGGAAATCCTTCAGATCTGGACCGTGTGATTACATCCCAGAAGTCCAGGGAAGGCAGAGGACTGCGGATGTTTTCCATAGCGATTGCATGGCCCTGCTCTGAAAAGGGGAGCTCAGAAGTATTTGTGTCTTGTGGTGCCTTGGCATCAGAGCCATGCACAGGCTGGGCACACCTCTGCCAGCAAAGAGGGGTGAAGAAATAGAAATGTAAAACCTCCTTTACATCAGTAAGACCGTACATGAATAACTCAAGAGTAGAACATGGCTAATTCAGTGGATTTGGAGATTAAAGTTTAAATCTCAGTGAGAGGCGATTGCTCCCAGGTGAGAGGCATACCATGAAACTTGCCCAGCCCAGCCCAGCCCCAGCGCATAGCTGGGACCGGGCAGGTACAAAAGGTGTTTCCAGAATACCAGAACTTTCCAGAAAGACCAGGAGGTTTCACTGTCCAAAATAACGAATACTAGTCAGAGGCAAGCTCTGGTTTTCCATGCAATCTCATGACGGAATTACGCTTAGTTTGCAGCACAGATGAGGCAATGCCTCCCCCGTTGCATGTTGAATGCAAATATGATGCGAAGAAAAGGGGTATCTACACACGTGTGCAAATACAGACATGAAAGCAGCTCATGTAGCCTGGCAGTGCTGGAGTGATATAAGCACCTGACAGCAGAAGAGAATTATCTCTGAGGGCCGAAGACTGATTTGTAAACCCTGGAATAAATTGCCGTTATTTTGTAGCACTTACTTTCTCGGTTGCACTTTGCAGGGAGTTTGCTTGTCTGCCAGTTACTGTTTGTCAGAAGGAAAACCCCAAACTGCCAGTAGTCTGGCAGCTGTCTTTACAGTATACTAGGCACAGAAGGTAAAATAAATAAGGCCCCGGCAGTAAACTGCTCCCCCTGCCAAAAAAAGTAAACGGCAGAGGAGGGTGGGAGGGCGGCCCTGGGATGCAGGCGCGGAGGGGAGCGGAGCAGAGCGGCTGAGGATGCTGCAGAGGAGGAGCTGCCCTCGCCCCCGCTGCCCTCGCCCTGCCCTCGCCCTGCCCTCGCCCTGCCCTCGCCCCCGCTGCCCTCGCCCTGCCCTCACCCCCACTGCCCTTGCCCTGCCCTCGCCCTGCCCTCGCCCCCGCTGCCCTTGCCCTGCCCTCGCCCCCGCTGCCCTCGCCTTGCCCTCACCCCCACTGCCCTCGCCCCCACTGCCCTCGCCCTGCCCTCGCCCTGCCGTCGCCCTGCCCTCGCCCCCGCTGCCCTTGCCCTGCCCTCACCCCCACTGCCCTTGCCCCCACTGCCCTCGCCCTGCCCTCGCCCTGCCCTCGCCCCCACTGCCCTCGCCCTGCCCTCACCCCCACTGCCCTCGCCCCCACTGCCCTCGCCCTGCCCTCGCCCTGCCCTCGCCCTGCCCTCACCCCCGCTGCCCTCACCCTGCCCTCGCCCTGCCTTCGCCCTCCGCAGGGTAGGGGAAAGCCCAAGCCCTCAGCAGACTGACTCCTGCCTTCCAGGGGAATAAAGCCTTTATTTCCATCCTGACAGTTTGCAAGATATTAGATCGTAAAATCGTGACTCTCCTTATAGAAAAACCCATCACAGGAGAAAAGCCTGTACTTTTTTGGGTGCAGGGGGAAATTAATGCTGATTTCCCAGTTGCTGTGAGGCCGTGCGGTAGTAACCATGGCAACCGGGATTCAAAGACGGGTTAAAATACAGGTTTCCCAACTTTGGTACCAGCAGAGGAGACGTCCTTTCCGTGCCTTTTCCCCAGAAGATGGGGGCTCAGGGGAGCGGGAGGGAGTGTGGCTCTCGCCCCTCGCAGCCCCTCTCCCAGGGGACGGGCGGCACCGGCGCTGGCGCGGTGGGCACCAGCAGCGCGTCTGCCCGAGTGCTCAGCCGGTCAGCGCCCTTCACAGCAGCCTTGTTTTCCTGGGACTGACGCCTTCCGCTGCAATGTTTGTAATGCTTTACACCTCCCAGGTGCCGCTTCTCTCCATGAAGCTCAAGGAGCTGCTTCAAATCCTTCCCAAAGTTACGAGACTTGAGCCTGTTTCCTGGGAGGACAAAGGTGGAAGCTTGGGATCTCCATGGGCAGTCACAGCCTAGCAGCTCTCCCATGATGCTTGGAGTGGGTTTCCACGTGCTGGCAGTGATCAGCTGTCCTGAGAGTTTTCCTTTTCCGTCCTTGCGTGATGCAATGTCTTACTTTCTTTTTACCTCTGCCGTGCCGCTTCCTTTAAAATGTGGAGTTGGTTAAGGCTGTAGCTTTGACATGGCATTCATTCCCATAAAGAAGTTTGTACACTAATATGATACAATCACGTTGCAGTAGGACGGTATCTAAATACTTCTAAATGTCAGTTCGTGTTGATGCATGAGTGCTGTTTCATCATGAAATTAATTGCAAGCACACCACCTCTGGGCATCCGGGAACGACGGCCTCCGCAGCGCTCCCAATTACCAGCCAACACTTGCGCAGCCAAGATAATGGCGTATGACTGAGTTAATGGTAGTTGGAGGGGCTGAGGGGGGGAGGATACCTGTTACCGGTTAATGAAGGGGAAAAAGACAATGGAGGGAAGTCAGTTCCCCAGCAAATGAGGACAGGAATGGAAACGGCAATCTGCCTACATCCCTGACTTGATTTGAAGTTGATGTTATCGTCCTTGCAAATGTTAGCTTTCTCTCTGCGTTGTCAGAGCAGCGGCTCTGTTGGTCGGTTCGAGCTGTGCCGGTCGGTTCCAGCTGTGCCGGTCGGTTCCAGCTGTGCCGGTTGGCGGCAGCTCCTTGTGCCCAGCCGTCTGGGTGTGCTCGGTCCCTGTGCCCCAGCCTCTGGCCCCTCGCTCCCCGTGCTCACCGCGCCGAGCCCGACCTTCGGGGCTGAGGGGCTTCTGTGTGGCCACACATTTTGGGTTAGTGAGCTGACCCTGGCTCTGCCTCCCCGCCTGCCACCCTGTGCCCAGGGACTGCCGGTGAGCATCGCTCTCTGAGGCAAGAGTTGTGCACCTCCCGTGCCGCACCCGTCACCCTTGGGGACCCCAAAACTGGGGCTGATTCCTGGGGCAGGGCATCGCCCTGACAGCAGCGCCGTGTCTGCTGTGGCAGGGGGGCATGGCCTGGCGCGTGCGGTTTGGCCAGCAGCACCCGGTGCGCTCCTCCCAAAGGGTTAACGTGGCCGAGGCTTTGGGTGAGGAGAGGGCAAGTGGGATCCCCAAAGGCGAGTGGGATCCTAGCTGGGGTGGCAGCGGGTGGCCAAGGCTCAGGCCGGCCCATGCTGGCTGGGACTTCCGCGGTTGCTCCTGAGCACAGTGGGGCTTTCCCACTCCTCTGGGCCGTGGAGGAGGGCTCACACAAGCTCTTCCTTTCCGGCAGTCTCAGACCAGCTTTATTTGTGTTAGTGATGCCGAGCACGGCAGCTGGCCAGCACCGTGCCTGGAGCGTGCGCTGGGCAGGGAACTGCTGTGGGTCCGGCGCTGGGCAGCCCGGGAGGCTGATGCGACTTCTTGAGCACCAGCTACGTGCACTTGGAGCAGCAAACCAGGGGCAGAGCCCGGGACTGCTGAAACCCTGCTCTGTGCGATGTTTCACTCGGTGCAGTGGGCTGAGACCGCCTGTGCCTCGCTAGTGCTGTCCCATCGAGTGATGACGATGTTTTCATTGAGCCACGAGCCTGGTGGGTTAGTTGTGTCAGCCAGGCTGTGAGTGGGAAGGAGGGCAGGATCCCAGTGCTCCGAGCGCCGTTTTGGTGCAGGGCTGGAGCAGCAGGCAGGGCTGATCACCGTGTCTCAAGGGGTAGCCTCAACACGTGCTGATGGGTGGTGCAGGTTCCCGGGGCGAGAGGGAAGGAGGGGGCATTGCGTAACCTCCATCATGTGCAGCGTTGTTGGGCTTCCTTCTAAACTTGGTGAGGCTGATGCTGTGGGGAGGAGGAGGATGAGCGCGGTGGGAGTGCCCCGGTGAGCGGCAGTGCCTGTCGGGGCGACGTGCTCCCACGTACCTGTCCTGCCAGCGCAGGCAGCCGGGCGGTGGGGTGCATCCTTCTGCAGGATACCTCCGTTTGTTGGGCCGTGACGTCTCATCGCTTCTGCGGAGGTGACGATGCTTGTGTCCCACACGGTGCCCATATTCCCCATTATATCAATCTATTCCCACGTGTTACCGCAGAGGACAGAGCTGATGGCTGAATCCTTCCACTGTGAGCGTGGGCCGCTCTGCTATTCCATTAGACTCGGTTACTGAGGGGCACCAGCCTTCAAAATGGAATCACTTTGCTTTGTGAAAAGGCTTTTCCAATATATTTCCAGCTGTGCCATGGTGGGTGCATGTGCTGAGTGTCAATATGTCGGAAGGAAATTGCACATAAAGACAGTTCTTTACACCGACAGGATGCAGTAAGGACAGTCAGATCTCATTCAGAGATTGTGTGAAAGAAAGGCTGCTGTGGTATGGCTAGGAGATATTGCTCAGTGCTTTGGGGATTTGTTTGTTTGTTTTTCTGTGTGCATATGTAAATGAGAGTTTAACTGATTGCAAATAGCAAAGTAGCACATTCCCCTAATTTAAACGGGTAAAGCAGAGTGAAGCATTGCAATATTCCTTTCTAGTGGTGTGAGCTGTCTTATGCCGTGGCTCTGCTGCACTGCTGGGTAAGAAACCCATTTCCCCCACGTCATGTCTAAATGCCAGAGCCTGGCAGATAAGACCGCGCTTGTGCTGCTCGGTACCGATCCACATCTTCCGCAGCGCATTTCCCCCGTTCTGCTGTGGCTGCTGCTGCTGCTGGCCAGTCAACGCGTGGCTGCTTCTGCAGGGGGCTGGTGTGGGCACCTGATGGCAGTCTGGTTGGGGGAGCCTCAGCTGGAGCCGGGGCAGCCTCCCTGGCAGGGGTGAAGGGGGGTCCCCAGGGGTGGCTCGGGCACCCGAGACAGATTGCTGGAGCAGGCGATCGAGGCAGATTGCTGGAGCAGGCGATAGCAGGCATTCGCTTTCTTCCTTTCCTTCAGTTCAAAGACAGTAATTTCATGCCTTAAGGGCATCGCTCCTGAGAACAAAAGGGTTCATATTTTCCTGGGCAGCATTCCTGGCAGCTCTGCTGCCTGCTGTTTCCAACACAGCCTGTTGTGGCTGCTCTTCTCCCTGCAGCTCCTGGGTGGTACCGGTGGTGTTTGGGCAGCGATGGACGTGTCACTGGTGCCTCCAGGTGCTTCCCCTGGTCACGGCTGATCCGAGAGCGGCAGGGTGACACTGGGCTGCTGCTGCTCCTGTCTGGTGTCGGTTCTTGCCCCGTCACTGTCAAAGCCGAGCAGGTCCTGGTGCTGGAGCAGGGACATACCTGCCGCTGCGGTGTCCAGGCATCACCTCAGGAGCTGGCCGGGCTGTCAGTGCTGCCTCCGGCAGGGTCCTGGGAGCACTGTGGCTGCTCTTGGTCATGCTTGAGAGATGCTGGTCTGCCGCTACTGGGTATTTACACGTGCCCATAAAGTTTCATGATGTTTTTCAGTGACTAGATAAAAGCAAACCCAAGGGTCAGCTCCTGCCCTGTAGTGTTTCTCAGTCAGTGTTGCTCAGCCTGGGCAATTCCGTCCTTACGGCAGATCTCGGCTGGGGGGAAGCTCAGCACCCGTCCCTGCGCAGGGTGAGGAGTTGCCTCCGCAGGGGCGGCAGGTCGTCAGCACTGAGAGGCAGGGGCTCTGCCTGCCGGCTTGGTCCTGCCTGCAGGCTCTGGCTGGCCTACAGCTCTTCTTGTCTGTGGAGACCATTTATTTATTGCTTCGCTCTCCCCATACACAACTACCCCTTCTTTTTTTCGTCTTTGTCTCTCCATGCTGCTTGGCCCTGGTTGTTAAAAGTAGGGAACAAGAGGATGGAGATTACTGCCTCTGTCTGCTGGAGCAACAGCACAGTGGCTTTCTTTTAAAAATAATAATAGTTACTGTTACCAGTGTTATTGGTTTTATTTTTATATTTTTTTCTCAAACACTTCAAGGAAGTTTATTCTGGAAAGTTTATAATTAGCAGGTGCTGCCCAGTGGCTGGGGGAGAGGTGCTGGGTGTTCCTCGCAGCGGTGGAGTGCCGGCGATGGAGGAGGGAAGGTGCTGGTTTGGCATCCCATGTTGGGAAGGGCTTGGACACCCGTTTCACAGGTCTGCTGCTGGCGAGCTGGTGGCATGACAAGGGGACTGCACCGAGAGATGTTGTGGCATGGAGGTGTCCGAACCGGGCAGAGAGCTGCTGCTGACGAGCGCAGCACACAGTGCTGCCGGTGCCCAGGTGAGTGCGGTGTGCTCCTGGCGCGCAGGCGAGCGCAGCACACAGTGCTCCCGGCGCCCAGGCGAGCACAGTGGTGGGCTTTGCCCCGCTTGCAGGCGACAGGCGTACAGGCTGCGCCTCTGCCCAAAGTGGGTGCAGGTTGTGGGTGATCAGCAAGTGACGTGCGTGTAGCCGTCGGAGCGGAGGGCTGGAGCTGGTGTGCCAGCGAGCTTTCCTAGGTCACCGGCTCATTCATTTGCAGCAGGTGCCTCTGCGGGAACGGGGTGGGCACAGCAAGAGTTATTTTCCAGCAGAGTCACCTGCAGCAGGCATGTGCCTTGTTCCAGCTCCTCTGTGCTGCCCTGGGCACATGTGCCCTGGCATGTGGCCGGCATGGCTCTCCCGTCCTGGGAGGACGAGCGGATGCTGGGGGGGGTTCCCAGGCAGGTGCCCACTCCAGGGCTCAGTTCTCCACCCCGGGGTTCAGTCTTTCCACCCCGGGGTTCCCCCTCCACCCCAGGGCTCAGGCCCCAGCTCAGCCCAGCCGGGACGAGCACTCCCATATGCAGATTGGTTTTGGAGTGCGGTCACAGTGCTCACTCCAAAAGCAACAGGCAAGATGGAGGCAGATTACCCCTCTGCCCTGGCCCACAGCAGAGTCAGGTGTGGCTGTTGCGGGAGCACCCTGGGTTGTTTCAGACCTGCACGGTTTGTCCACACCTGCCTGGGCTTGGCCGATGCCTGGCCGGACCCTGGTGCCGCGGGGCCGGCAGAGGCTGCGTGATGGTGGCTGAGTGCCCGAGCCTGGGCGGCCGAGCGGCAGTGAGGGAGGTAGGTCTCGGCCACCAGCCTCTGGTCTCTCCCCTCTGGTACGGCGCTTTCTGATGAATCCCGATGTGACAGTTAGCCTCATCTGTAGTGCCGGGCCAGTGCCAGTCGCTGTCTCCAGCCAGTTCCAATATTAACTTCCAGCTCGTTAGCGTCTCAGTGCAGCAGTGGGGCTCAGGAAGAGCTCGCGTGGCGCTGTGGGGCAGGGAAATTGCGGTGCTGCTGCTGGAGAAGGGGAGGAGGAGGAGGGATGGCTTTGCCTTCGCCCTCAAGCCAGCGCTTGGCAGCTCCTTGGGTGCTGAAGTGTAAAGGAGCCCGTGCGTTTTGTTTGAGGAGAGGGAGCGACGCAGAGTGGTGTCTGGGCAGGAGAAGCCCTCTTCCACACCGGGTGCTGCGGAGAGGGAGGCAGAGCGGAGAGCAGCAGCCTGGGACGGCTGCAGCAGCCCCTGAAGACAGACAGACCTCCCCAGGTGATGGCTTTTCAGGCTTGTGACACGGAGCGTCGGCGGGGCTGTGCCAGTGGTTTGGGGTCTGCATTTGCCCTCTCCGTACCGGGAGCAGGGGGTGGACGCTCACTCGCCACGTGCCACCGTGTGTGTGCTGCACGCGCAAGTGCTGCTCTGAAGAGCTTGCAGCCAGATAGATAAAACTGGCAGAAGAGGGATTTCCCAGTAGGAACTGAGCTCTGAAGCAGTCAGTGACTTGCAAAGCGCTTCAGAGGCGTCTGTGGCAGCCAGGGATGAAGCACTGGCTGAAAAGGCTCGTCCCAGCCAGGGAGGGAGCTAACCTTCGTCCCCTACTGCAACACCGGGCTAGTACCTGTGAGACAAATGTAGCACCATTATTACCGCAAAATAGTCTCTTTAATGAGTAAAATGTGCAACCCTGACAGTGAAGCGTAAGTGCAATATATAGAAGGCATATATCTTTCAAAAGACTTGAAAGTCCTGTTTCTGGGAGAGGTGTAGCATTACCGTGCTCACAAAATCAGTGGTACTTGAACTGCTGAGTGGCAAACTAACTTGAAAATGATCGTCAGACCTGTGAGCGCTCAAAGTGCAGCCCACAGCATTGCTCTGCTCTTATCTGTCCTCATGCTGGAAAACCGAAGTACTTTATTTTTCTCCATCTCCCCCACCCCATTTTTAGTTACCAAATTAAATAAGAGCACAAAGCAGAAGAGATGGAAAAGGGAGAACTTTGATATCAAAGCTGAAAATGTAAAAAAAAAGTTTTGGATTCCTTAAAATAAAATTTTATTTTCAGCAAAAGGCTTTCTTCTTGAAAGACATTCAGTTAGCATCAGTTCTTTGCAGCAGAAATTAAGCGCATGAAAAAGTATTTGCGTAGCTCAGAGCCTTCAGTGCAACGGGAAGGGTAAGTTGCTTTTGCTTTGCCGTTGCTTTCTTCGGTACAGTGAAACTGAAAGAGAAAACCACAGAAGTTGTGATGTTGGCAAATTATAGTGGCACGGTTACGGTAGCTGTGGAAAGCGCCGCATTCGTGGCGCGATTGCCAAAGGCAGAGCTTGCGCCCTGCCGCGGAGGGCCCTCGCTCCCGCCCGTGTTACCGAGGGGCTGCGGAAACCTCCTCCCCTGCGCGGGGCGTTCGCGGCGGGGGAAGCCCGTGGCTGTCCGGGGCCTCTTCCCGACGGGTGCTTTCCGGCCTTGGGTGCCCTGCGGCGGCCGGCGCGGGCAGCTGCCCACGCGTGGCGGGCGCGGGCGGTGGCGGGCGGAGCTGGGGCAGCCCACTGCCGCTGCTGCTGCCGCTGCTGCCGCCGCTGCCGCCGCTGCCGCCGCTGCCGCTGCTGCTGCCACTGCTGGCGCTGCCGCAGCCCC
Organism: Ciconia boyciana; assembly: GCF_034638445.1. NCBI lineage: Eukaryota > Metazoa > Chordata > Aves > Ciconiiformes > Ciconiidae > Ciconia > Ciconia boyciana. The sequence goes on along the minus strand of NC_132939.1, from coordinate 72,119,500 downwards.
GAGCCTGCCTCTCTCTGCGCGCGGCCGGGCGGGGCCAGCTCCGGCTTCTGCTGAGCTGCTCGGCCCTTCGGCGGGCACCGCCGGCACCCACCGCACCAGACCTGCCCCGCCGTCGCCTCCGCCGCACCAGAGCTGTCCGGCTGTCCCCTCCGCTACACCGGCACCTGCCCCTCTGTCCCCTCCACCAGCACGGGGACCTGCCCCGCCGTCGCCTCCGCCGCACCAGAGCTGTCCGGCTGTCCCCATCCCTAGGGGCGCAGGATCCACGGTTTAGCTGGGCTTGAGCCTCTGGGTGTTTCCTGCAATTGTCACCGACAGGCAGGCTCTGTATCAGGAAATACCTTGGAAGTTTTCTGAGTAAACTTTTCCGCTAAAAAATGCCATCGTTTGGAATACAAAATGCTCTGCTCAAAATATTTCAGGTTTGGTGACTTTTTCTTACATTTAGGACAAGTTTCGGAATGACCTGCCCCAGGATTATGGGTTTTGCGGGCACCTGCAGTGTGTGGTGTTGGGCGAAGCTGGGATGCTGGCATCCCTCTGCAGATGCTGAGGACTGCTGCACTGTTCCGCTGCTGCCATGGGTGCTGTGGAGACTGCCGGTGATACTGGCCCCTTGGCAGGCTGAGGTGTTCGGGCTCCCCAGTAGTAATTTTGAAGAAAAAAGATTGATGGTTGTTCAGTTCAGAGTGAAACACCACTTAAAAAACTCGTAGGAAAATCCCCTGTCGTCATCTCTGTCTCAGCTGTGCTGGTTTGCAGGTGAGGGCACGCTGCTCTCTTTTTTTGCTGTAGCAAACACAAACAGATGAAAATCTGCTGAATCTCCAAGCACGGACTGTCCCCTCCCCCCTCAACAGCAAAGGATGAGAAAGACTCATACCCCATCCCAAACCCCTGCAAAGGGTCCCTCTGGGCAGGGGTAGCTCTCCCCCCCGCTGCGGTCCCTTAGCAGTTGCTATTGAGCTGCTGAGCAGGGTGCTGCGGGTGTTGCACAGGGAGGAGCAGCCCCGCCTGGGTTTGGCTCTCCCTGTCCCTCGCTTCCCCACGTAAACGTAAGGGCACCTGAGCAGCAGGAGCGATGTGTGGGAGACCTCGTGCCGGTCTAATCGGGAGTCGTGCCGGGTGCTGCTCCCTGCGCTGGGGACACACGGGGACGCGTCCAGCCTGCTCGGGCTCGGGCGGTGGGCTCTCCTGTGCGTCCTCCCCTTCCTTCCTCTTGTTCAGCTCCTTTCTGACAAGCTTGCTGGGGTCGGTGAGTAGGATGTGACATGCACCGCATCACGGAAAAATGCATTCCTGTGCCTAGAAGCCTAGAAATGAGGAAAAGTAATGCATTTTTAAAGAGGACATTCTGGGGAGAGCAAAGTACCTCCTTTGATTTCTGTGCATAATTTAAGGATAACTCAATTAGCTTCAGTAAAGTCATGCTAATTTACCTGAGGTAAAAGTTTGAGGTTTCTTGTTTCTACAAGCGTTTTCCCGCATAATGCTGCTCTTTCGCCTTTTGTGAAAAGGGAACTGCGTAATTTTCCTGATATTAATTAAGATAAGAGGGAATTATACCTAAATGTATTCAATGGAAAATAAATAAGTTTAAAACATGCCCGAACTCCAGGTTAAAATCACGGGCCTGGTCACTGATTGCGCCCAGGCATCCTGAACAGCAGGGGATTCTGCGGTTAGATGATACGGTGACATAGCCAGGGGTGCAGGTTGCAGAGCCGCTTGGGATCTGCACGGACTTCATTTTCGTTTTTCTTTGAAAATAGTGGAGGGTGGGGAAGGCTCATTCAGGGAAGAGATGCAGCAGAGAGCGACCGTGCTGTGGCCACCGGCCGTACAACGATGCCTGTGCCGACGCTGCTGGCTCCCCGCCGCGCCGGCCCCTGCGCCGCAGAGCTCCGGGGGGGCTGCCGAGCTTAGCGCGCTGCCCCCCGCCACCCTTCTCCCCGCAGCATCTCCGTGCGGGCGACCGGCCGCGCTGGTGCGGGAGCTCGTTGCCGCGGCTGGCAGAGCTGCAGGCCCGCACGGGTGTGTTTGTCCCCTCCCGGCATCGCGCCGTGCGGGCAGGCCTGTGGGCTGCCACCGCTGCCCCCGCAGCGCTCGGGGGACCGCGTCCGCCCGGCTGCGAGCTCCGGCGTGCGAGGAGGTGCTGGGGCGCCGGCGGCTTGCGTGCGGTGAGCGTGCCAGGGCTGGCCTCCACCTGCTGCCTGCCGGGAGCCGGCGTGAAGCGCTCGGGAGCGGGGGCTCACGCCAGCCGCTGAGCCGTGGCAGTGCCGCGCTGGCGGGCACGGGGAGCCTGCCCGGCGAGGGGCGAAGGCGCCGGCCCTGCGGGGAGGGAGCAGCCGGCTCTGCTCCCCGGGAGTTGGGAGGTCTCGGGGAGCCTGTGCGGTGGAACAGGCGGCTCCCAGGGACACGCTCCACGTGTTGAATTCCCTTTTGCAAACTAGCGAAGGATTCTGTTCTTCTGAGCTGGCAAGCTGCAGATTGCAGTGCAATTCCAGCCGGTTTTGTTCACACCTGATGTAACACAAGAGTTGCATTTTGCCGTTGGTCTGGAGCGCACCGCGCTGCTCCTGTGAGCAGTGGAAATACAGTTTGGGTGGGAAGACGTGGGAAAAGGTCATCAAGATCTCCCAAGATCTCTGTCTTCTCCAAGCCATTATCAAAAGCGGTGATGGGATGCAAGCTGGAGAAACGCACCGCACGGCTGCAGGGCGTGCGGCCGCGATGGTCAGAGCCTGGCCTGGTCCTTGGCAGCCGCCGCGCAGGCTCCTGCACAGCTGGCCCATGGCTGGGGGCAACTGAATTTTGGCATAAAAATAGTGCTTCCAGGTGCGCAGCCCTCGCGAGGCACTGCTGATGGCTGAAGCCAGGACTGGTCTCAGCTTGCTGTACGGATGGATTTGGGGGGGTGTGTAGGTGTCCATCCATCAAGCGTTCGTTTCCCGAGTTCAACAGAAATCTTGCAACAGCAGCACGGTTGATCAATTTTTGAAGCAGCAATTAAAATCTAAACTTCTTTGCCAAAGCCTTAAGTATGTCTCTTATCTAAAATGCTCAGACACATTGCTGAGTTAAGAACATTAGGACCAAGAGACCCATTAAATTATCTGGCACAGAAGAGATAGCTATAAAACCTGCAAACTGACTGGATCTCACGCTGCAGGTTTGATGGTATCTTCTTTATACACTAAGATGTAGAAAAGGAGGGAAAAGACCTTTCAGAATAATTCCTCTGGGCTAGAAGTTTTGAAAGCGGCTAAGGATTTCTTTTTCCTTTTCCAAAACTCTGTGTAAAATATTTTTGATCTTGTCCAGCTGAAGGGAAACCCGCTTTGTTTGCGTATTTTTACTTTTTCCGCCCTATAACATGTTTGATCTGTCTTTTGGAAAAAGACAAAAAGATACAGCACTGTCTGTCAGCCCTTCCGCAGTTAATTAAAATGATCTGTGATAATTAGAGTCAGAAACTGATCAAAACGGTAACTCAGAAATGAAGTAAGGTCATAAAAATAATCACCGTACAGCTTCTCCACATTTCAGCGATGCTGTTCATCAGTGATCCGGTGTCTTTGCAAGTTCTGAGTTGCGGTTTATTAAAAGAAATAGCCTCACTTTACGCTGTAGGCTTTATTTATTAGCCAAAGCTCAGTGCTTAATGACCAGTAGACACTTGTGTCGACACTACCCCAGTAGCCCAAACAACGTGGTTTATTAATGTGAAGCAACAGAGGATGGAGAAATGGCCAATTAACACTTGAAATAACGATGCACTCGCTTAGGTGACCACTTGTTTAAAACCGCGGGCCCAGAGCAGCTGTCTGGGAGCTGGGGTGCTTTCGGGGTGCTGGAGGAGCCGGGGAGCTGGTGGGGTGCTGGAGGAGCTGGGGTGCATTTGGGGTGCTGGAGGAGCTGGGGAGCTGGTGGGGTGCTGGAGGAGCCGGGGTGCTTTCGGGGTGCTGGAGGAGCCGGGGAGCTGGTGGGGTGCTGGAGGAGCCGGGCTGCATTTGGGGTGCTGGAGGAGCTGGGGAGCTGGTGGGGTGCTGGAGGAGCCGGGGTGCTTTCGGGGTGCTGGAGGAGCCAGGGAGCTGGTGGGGTGCTGGAGGAGCCGGGGTGCATTTGGGGTGCTTGAGGAGCCGGGGAGCTGGTGGGGTGCTGGAGGAGCCGGGGTGCATTTGGGGTGCTGGAGGAGCCGGGGTGGATTTGGGGTGCTGGAGGAGCCGGGGTGCTTTTGGGGTGCTGGAGGAGCCGGGGAGCTGGTGGGGTGCTGGAGGAGCCGGGGTGGATTTGGGGTGCTGGAGGAGCTGGGGTGCTTTTGGGGTGCCGGAGGAGCCGGGGTGCATTTGGGGTGCTGGAGGAGCCAGGGTGCTTTGGAGGTGCCAGAGGAGCCGGGGTGCTGGCAGGGCCGCACTGCCCCATCCCTCGGAGGCGCGTGGGGCCGGAGGGCGCAGGCTGCCCGTGGGTGGGTGAAGGGGAGCGGGTGCTGCTGGAGCCGCCCTTCTCGCCACCCTTTCATGAGCCACGCTTCTGCCAGACCACAGTTTTAGTGCTCAGCCCTGCTCCCCAGAAAAATTTCTGCATGCTGAGGGCCTTTTTTTGTGCCTGCATATCTGTCTTCTGAGGTCAGTGGAAGTTTTCTAATTAAAATGTTAAATATCCCTGGGTCAGGTACCAGGTGCAGAAGAAGGATTACATTTTGGAAACAAATAAAAGCCTGTCATAGGACTGGACCTACTGCTAGGCAAAGAGAGAAGTACCATCAAGGGTGATGCAGAAGAGAAGGAAGATTTCAGTGATTATTTCTGTTTGCCATTTGCAAAGAAGCAGAGAAATGCAAACTCACGGAGACAGTGAGATGTTTTCTACCTCTACAGGAACTAAGAAAGAGGTTAAAAAGTGACAGTTTAAGTAAGGCATTTTAAAAGTGGCAAAACTGGATAACTGGTACCCAGGAGTATTAAAATAATTGGCCAAGGAGCTCCCCGAGACAGTAATAGTTTATTTTTAACAAATCCTGGAACACTGTGGACGAACCAGAGGAATGGGAAAAGGCTAATGAAAATTGATAGAAAAATTAAATATGATTGGGTCCGGGGGGAGTTGTGCTGTCAGCTCCTCCTGGGCCAGATCCCTCTCCTCTCCCTGCCAGCCTCCCACTGGCTTTGCTCTCCTCCCACTCACATACCCGCACAATTTCCACCACAGGCTCTTCCCGCAGACCTGGCGCTGCGAAGCAGTGGGGTCTCCTGCCCTTCCTGCTCCTGGAAAGCCGGCCGTTGTGCTGCCGGGACCGTGCCAGCCGTGCTCAGCCCCCTCTCCCACGCCCCGTCCCGGCAGCCGTTCCTACCCGGACGCTCTGCCTTCCCCGGCTCCTCTGTATCCCCGTCCCTGCCCTCCGCCGCTGGTGACTCGGTGGTGGGCACGGGAGTTCTGGGCTTCTCCTGTGCTTGCTTTCCCCAAGGCACCCTCGGGGCAGCCGGAGCCTGTGGAGCCATCCGGGATGCGAGCCCACCACCAGACAGCAGTCCCCATCGGCCCCGCTCGCCGTCCCGGCTGTGCCAGCGGGGCGGGGGAGCGATCCACCGCAGACCTGCAGCCTCCTCTCGGCAGAGCATCGGCGTGAGGCACCCCCTCGCTGGCGAGCGTTTCTCTGTGGGTCGCTGTGCTGACTGCGGCTGCCGCCGGCTGGGGCGCAGGCTGCCACGAGCAGGAGAGGCAGCGGGCAGTGCGTAAGGTGCCCAGTGCTCTGAATGTGGAGCCGCAGGTGCCAGCCAGCCCCGCGGCCCAGGACCCGCTCTCCAACCTCGACAGCTCAAACTGGGTATTTTTCTGGAGCTCGGCTCATCCAGCGTGAGCGCCTGCTCCTGGCATGGATGCCCGCGGCAGCTAGAGATGCTCTCGGGGTGCTCCGTGTTTTGCCATGCTGTTTCAGGAGCGTTCTTAGTTTTACAGGGGCTCGGGGTCTCTCGCTGTCAAGTCCAGCTCCCGATTCCTCTCTGGGGTTTTCCCCGAGCCTTCAGTCTCATGGCTCCCCTTTCCACATCAGAAATAGGAGTTTAATTGTCTCCTCTCCTGTCTCTTTCCAAAGCCTGTCTCTCAGCAGTCTGTGTTTCCCAGGGGTGGTGATGGCCCCTCTGGTACCCTTAGTGTCCCGAGCTGTGCTCTCTGGGCTCGGAGACGTTAAGTGGCATGCATCTCTTGTTTCTTCTTGTCTTTGTTAGGTACAGTTAGATTTTACTGTATCTTGACAGAGTAGGAAGGATGATTTCCAGCTGTCAGTTACCCAAAATCCTACCCGGTGGCCGGGGACCTCCCTGAACTCCGCCCTGGGTCAGTGGTGGTGGGAGCTGCTCCAGACCTGGCAACCTTCACAGCAAGCTCCTCGCTGCTGTAGCTCTTTGGAGAGTTTCACGTTCGATTGATTGGCAGTTGTTTAACTGATGATGTCAGAGGCTGTACGTCGACGCTGAGTCCGCAATCCCGGAACGCTGGTCCCGTTGCAGCCCCGCAGACCGCTGCCACACCGAACTGCTGGTGTCCCGAGCCTCGTAAGTGCCGGCTGGACGTCTGTGTGATGTGACCGTGTGATGGTGCAGTCACAGGTACTGATCTGGCATAACGGCGAGTCCCTGTCCCTCAGTACATGTACGTCTGAGCCTGTTTGACGGTTCTTGCGTGCCCTGATTTCTGCTCACAGACCTTCGTTCAAGAGCAAGGCTTTATGTTTCACAGGCTTCTGCAAGTTCTCCTGTCTCCATCCTGCCCGACGCAGCTTTCCTTACACATTTCCCTATACCCAGGGACCTCATACAGTCTCCAAAGCATACCAGGTTTTTAAGCCCTTTGGCATCATTATTCTGTTGCATCTAAAGAGTAAGCCAGCAATCATGGAAGGAACCGATATGAACTGATAGTGCGGGCTTGGCGTATAATTTCCTGATTGCACTAAAGAGAAAAGCTTAATGACTTTCTGCAGTGTGTTATCTTCTGCTGTGTTCTCTGCAAATTTCCTTTTCACTCTTTCTGGGAGGGTCAACTCCCTGATTTTTGAATTCAGTGGAGGCACAATGAGTTATGTTGTGTGTCACCCGAGGGAGCGACTTGCCAGGTTCCTCCAGGGTGGGGCCGCTGGCAGCGGTCACCGGTCACCACAGCCTGTGCGGCCAGAGCTGGTGTGTGCTGCTCTGCCCAAGGTCTCCCTCCCAGACCTGGCCGAGCACCCCTGTGGCCGAGCACCCCTGCGGCCGAGCAGCCCTGCGGCCGAGCATCCCTGTGGCCGAGTAGCCCTGCAGCCGAGCATCCCTGTAGCTGAGCATCCCTGCGGCCGAGCATCCCTGCGGCTGAGCATCCCTGCGGCCGAGCATCCCTGCGGCCGAGCATCCCTGCGGCCGAGCACCCCTGCGGCCGAGCACCCCTGCGGCCGAGCATCCCTGTGGCCGAGCATCCCTGTGGCCGAGCATCCCTGCGGCTGAGCACCCCTGCGCTCGCCTGGCCTGCCCCTGGCAGACAGCGCAGGGCAGTGGCTGGGGTTCAGCGCCTCTCCCCGAGTAACCCTTTCATTTCTGTCTTCCCCGACTCTGCTACTGATCCCCAATTTGCTGTCTGTTCTGTTTCCAGAGCTCTGCTAACATTTTGTGCAGCTTATCATTACTTTCTTCTGTTGTTTTTCCCTATATCAGGAAACCATAAATATGTATTTTAGAGCCGTCAGTTTTTTCAAGCGTGCAGAGGACTACCTCCTGAAAAAATCCCAGCAGCAGATTTTGAGCCAAAGGGAAGATTGCAAAAATAGTTTCTCCCTTATGGCACATTGAAAGTTTCTCTTTTAGGCAAAATTGCCCAACCCTGACAGATGTATCTGAAGTTTTAAAAAATATGAGTCCCAGTATTTCACTGAAACTGTCATCCTTGGTAGGTAAAGGAAAATACTGCTTTTAGTATGCCCATTGGTTTCCTTTGGATCTAAATACGGACCAAGATCTGTCCGTTTCCTGCTGCAGCTGTGTGCACGCGGTCAGTAAGCTCTTGTGTTCGTGTTTCGAGTAGTGCTGTTTCAGGCTTGCTCTGTGGGCAAGCTCCACTTTGAGTTTCCATGTGCAGCCAGAGGGATGGCTGAGAGCTGCGGCCCCTCGCTGGCTGCATGAGCCTCTACAGAGATCTGGGCATCGGCTGCCTGCGTCGCGGTCCTGAGCCTCTTCAGTGCCTGCACTCTGAATCAGCATGGAGAAAGGCAGGGCTTTCCGCTCGGTGCTGGCTTTTTGCTGGGGACTAAATCACCTCAATTTCTTCCCTGACCTTCAGCTGCGGGGAGGCGGGCACCGCTCCCAGCCTCACCCCCTGTCCGCAAGGTCCCCGGCAAGCAGGGGTGCTGGGACAGGACGTGGGACAGGATGCTCCCGCCCCGGCTGCATCCCCGGTGCATGGGACCCTGTCCTGGGGGCTCTCCCCAATGCCCCGGCACTGCCCCGTTGCTGCTGAACACAAACTGTGCGTGGTGATGGTGCCATTCGCAGTTGTCACGGGGTTTTCAGACGCTGGGTGTTTGCCGAGTTGTGGGGTGCTCCTGCATCCCAGCAATTTCCCATCTCCTGGAAGTGCTTGGAATTTACTCCGTGGTCGGTCAGAGCCTCTGTCAGGGACTCGCCTCAAACCGTCCCTTCGGGGAGTTTCCTTCCCCGGGGCGAGCCGTGCTCAGGCTGCAGCACCACGGCTTGGGGCAATCAATGGCTGAAGCAGCGGCAGCTTTGGGGCCGGCAGTTCCCAGGGAAGCAGGCCCCTGCCAGGGCTCTCCTCCCTGCCGGAGCCCGGCCGCGCACGCAGAGGTGCCCAGCTGGAGTGGGAGCATCACGCCCAGTGCCGTAGCTCCTGTGCCTGCCATCACCTTTCTTGGGCTTCGTTTCTCAGATCACACAGTTCCTCCGGACTCTGGGTACTGTCTTGTCCATCGCTCCCCCAAGAGGGGGCCCTGGGCTGGGACCCTGGCAACGTGCTCAGCCTGTCTGAGGATGTGCTGGGCTCCTCGGGGGAGGCTGGGGACGGCTGCGGTGGGGCTGTCCGGCCGAGCGCCCTGGCACCCGTGCGCTGCCTGCCCGGGGCAGCCCACCAGCACCGGTGCTGCTACCCTGCTTTGTAATGCTCTTTCTGAAACATGGCTTAAGGCAGGCTGGGGAAAACCAGCGTGGTCACCTCGAAGCTCTGGGGGTTTAACGCGGGGCGTTTCCCAGGGGGCTGGCACTGCTGCTGGGCTGCAGACCCCTCTGGGCAGCCAGGGTGGTCTCCGTCTCAGCCTTGGTCTCGTTAATGCTCCAAAGCACTTTCTCTCTGCATCGACCTGCGCCCCAAGGCAGCCTCAGCTTTGAACTGCATTTGGATTGATTTTGCCCCCGGGACAGTGAGGAGTGGAGCTGTCTCGGAGCTGGGGAAGGATGGAGGGGGGAGCAGCGCCGGGGGGCTCTACTCTTGGGGCAGCCGGAGGCTGCAGGCGGGGTGGGCAGGTGCAGGCAGGTGCGGGCAGGTGCGGGCAGGTGCAGGCAGAGCACAGCCCTGCCAGGGGCTCCGCCGGGTGCTGCCGGGGCAGGCGGTGCTGCCTGCCAGGAGAGAGCCCCGCGGGAATCCCCCCTTGCCCTGCCACCTCCCTGCACCCAGGGCTGTGCCGGCAGCCGAGCCAGGGCCGCGGCGGTCAGTCCCCTTCCCATGAAGGGGGATTGCTTGGACTTCCAGGTGAGATAACGTAGTGGATTAATTAGATAGTTAAGTGCTAATAGCAATTGAGAAGAGATGTACTTGCTGTATGCCCCTAAGTTTGAATTTATTAAAACTACTTTCTCTATGGCCTATTAATTTTTGATGACTTTAGATAAATTGCACTCAGCCTGAAATAAATTAAAATAAGTGCATATAAATCATTTACTATTCTTGGCTTCTGCAAAACAAATTTCCATTTCAGCTCTTGTTGTCCTTCTTTTATTACATGTATGCTGCTGGTGCACATCATTCGTTATTGTGATGAAAATGTTTTATCTCCTTGAGATTCCCTGGTTTTGTCTTTGAAGTGTCAAGGCTGCTGTAGACATGGCACATCTTATATCATTTCAGTAGCTAATTTGACCACATCCGCTGTGATTTACCAGTTAACAGGCCAGGCCTAAATACTAAATAGGTATTCTTTCATGGGAGAGAGCTATGGTTTGTACTCGGTATTTCTTGATGTTAAATTAAACTTTAGAACTTAAAATCCAGCTTATGTTTTATGACTCACATCCACAAGTGATGTTCAGGCAAGTGTAGAGGCAACCCTAATAAATGCCCGTCTGGTTTTAGATCATTTAATTTACTATATGTTTATGCAAGAGTATAGTGACTAAGAAAAGAATTGGCCTCAGTTAATCCTGCAACGATTGCAAGATATTATTACTAGGATAGTAAATGTCCATCTGGAGTAAATCATTGTTAGTTTACTTTAATTTAATTTTGTAGACCGTGCAGAAGTGGGGCAGTGGAAGAAATGAGTTATTTTTACAGTGCTTGATAAAACTTACAAACTGTTTAGGCTTAGAAATCTGCTTATGACTAACGCCCCCCAATTTTACTTTGACATGTCCTACTGATGACCTCCCTCTTCGACCACGCTGTTTCCTCTGCTGTCGATCTCTCCCGGCCAGACTGCACGTGTCTTCGCCGGGCAGACAGTGCCTCGGCTGCAGCCCCACGTCCCCGGGTCCCCTTCCGCACCCGTCCCCTTTCAGTCTCCGAGCTGGTGCCCGCCGGGAAATGCGGGTGTCGGTGCGTTAAAAACCTTGGCGTTTGTTTGGTGAAGGAAACCTTGGGAGTAATTTTACTACCTTTTTGTCACAGCACTAAGTTAGAAATTGCCAACGTTGGGCATCCTGTACTGATGTATGATGGCGGTCAGGAACAGGTAATTTCAGGGACTTCAAGGAGTGTGTGTGGCGGGCTCTGTCAGGCAGGTTATACATCCATCTGTCTGTCCTGGGCCCATTTGCTCACCATTGCTGCAGTAACTGGAGGTTATTCGTCCCCCTGTCTGTCCTGGGCCCATTTGCTCACCATTGCTGCAGTAACTGGAGGTTATGCGTCCCCCTGTCTGTCCTGGGCCCATTTGCTCACCATTGCTGCAGTAACTGGAGGTTATGCGTCCCCCTGTCTGTCCTGGGCCCATTTGCTCACCATTGCTGCAGTAACTGGAGGTTATGCGTCCCCCTGTCTGTCCTGGGCCCATTTGCTCACCATTGCTGCAGTAACTCGGCGCCTCACTTCCTTGTGCCTGCCCCCATCGCTCCCCTCTGCAGCACGGCAGTTACCTCTCGGCTTCCCTGGGGAGCCAAGGAGCAGCGAGGCCCCGCTGGTGAAGGGTTTAACCACGCAGATGGGTTCAAAAAGAGGCAATTGTCTGTTTTGAAAATCTCCTTGGGTCTTCCTCTCTCCTGCAATAACCAGTCACGCTTGCAAAGCAGATGCAGAGTTTGTGCCAGACCTGGGGTTCGAATCTGTGACTCGATGCCTTCGCGCGTGCTCCTGCCTTCACCGCCGCGCACGCCGTGGTTGCGGAGTCGGGCGTTCGGCCGCTGCCGGGATGGGGCTGTTGGCATCCCCCGGCCTCCCTCCGGGGTGCTGCGGCACGGTGCCAGTACGTGCCAGGGCATCGTTCCCCATTCACCGCCGGCCCAGGCCTCCTGCCCCGTTTCACAGGTAGGACAGCTCACGCAGTCGGGATGGACGGAATATTTTGATTTCTTTTCACCTTTTGCTGCAAGGCTCCAGGCCCTGCTGTGCGCTATTCAGACCTTCTTTTTGAGGTGTAAGTACTCACTTTCTCATGGGTCCTTCTGACAGACCCAGCAATGCAGTATTTTAATGCTTCACAAGCAGTATTTTTTGACTCTCCTATTGTAGGATGAATAGAATTGAAGTTGGTGGGGTTTATTTCACTTAGCGAGTGCTTTCGTCCCTGTAGAATGCATTTTCATTAATCAAAATTGATTGTTAATGCTGGCCAGATTTTTCAAAAAAGTAGCTGGAGAGGAGCAGACGGAGTAGCCCTTGGGGTCACCGGCCTGTGTAAAACCGAGCACCGTGCCTTCTGGGCCTGCCTCAACTCACCTCCTCGCCGGCCGCTGCCCACTGCCCCCTGCCCCGTGCCCCCTGCCTGCTGCCCACTGCCCCCTGCCCCGTGCCCCCTGCCCGCTGCCCACTGCCCCCTGCCCCCTGCCCCCTGCCCCTGCCCGCTGCCCCCTGCCTGCTGCCCCCTGCCCCCTGCCTGCTGCCCACTGCCCCCTGCCCCGTGCCCCCTGCCCGCTGCCCGGGGCTCAGCTCCTGAGCGGAGGGCAGCAGGCTGTGGAGGAGCGTGCCCTGTTGTGGGGCGAGCTGTTTGTCGCTCACAGGCTGTCAGAGCGCATTGCCCCTGCGTGTTCGGCTGCACACCAGACCAGGGGGAACTCCCGGGTTTGGTTCAGGGTTAGATTCAGCGGGTAGAGCTCCCGGGCCTGTGCGATGAGCGACGGCGACCTTGCCGAGCAGCGCTGTGCCCTCGAGCATCGAGGCCTGCGAAAGCAGAGCGTGCGTCGGGCAGAGGCTGCCCAGAGGTGCCGGGGGCTTGCGCCGGCACAGAGCTGCTCCGGCCGCAGGGCCACGCTGGGTCTGCGCCTCCCGCGGCAGGGCAGCGCTGCGCGCTGGCAGCGAGCGCTCCTTCCCCTCCCCAGATCACGCTCCTATTCCTGCTCGCCAGATTTCATAGCAAAGCCTGGCTGCGTGTGTTTCTTCGTGCCTTCGTGCATACTCATGCCTTTACCGCAAGAGCACTCCGTGGTTGCAGATCTTCCTTGTCAATTAATTAGAAAAAGCATCCGAGTATCAACAGGGAGGAAGCTCCTCTCGTGCAGAGGCGCGGGGTCTCGGCTGCCCGCCCGGCGGGGTGCACGGTGCCCCAGCGCTCCCGAGCGAGATCTGCTCCGGGCGCAGCCGTTGCAGAGCCGGCACCCCCAAAGCACGTAGCTGCAGGAGGCTGCGCGGTCGCTGGAAATGGGGTTGGCGACCCGCCGCTGGCTTGTGGCAGAGGGCAGTCTGCTGCTTTGTGCACCTGAACAGTTGGGCTCCCAGCTTTCAGATGGCCCCAGCACGTACCTCCGCGCTCGGGGCTCTGCGGTGCGTCAGCAGGTGCCGTCCCCAGGGAAGGCGGCTGTGCAGGGGTTGCAGCCGGTGCCAGAAGTGGGTCTATTCGTGAGCATGGACGCTGGGGTAATCCTAAGAGGAAGGATGAAGGACTGAATCCAGAGGCAAAGATGAGGCTCCTACTTGTTGTGGATGAAACACTGCATTTTAACTTGGAGGTATGCAGACATTTTTGAAAATACAGCCTTTTTATTAAAGAGCACTCCCCTGAATTTGAGGGAAGGGCACGGAGTCTTTGTGGAGCTGTTCTGGGAAAGCAGACTGGGAGCTCTGCAGCATTGAGTCTATCTGTTGAGTGCTGGGGCAGCCAGAGCAGTTCCTGTCGATGCCCGTTTAAAAGACAAGGGGCCCTTGGGTGCCCCTGGGCCTTTGCATGTGGATATCTTTGGCCGTGGATAAATCTGAGCTTTCTGTGCCCCAAAAGCCCTCGTGTGACACAACCTCGAGTAAGGTAAAGCTTTCTCCATCCCATATGTTTTTTGCAGTTTCCAGGAGTGAACCAGTGACTCTGAGGTGAATCCAAGACTTGGTGGAGATGTTCACTTTGCTCTTTTTGGGGAGGATCCCTGGAGCTGGAGTGCTTAGTCGGGGAAGCAGAGCCTGCCGCAGCACTTTGGCGTGTGCACTCCCTCTCTCTTGCTGCGGCTGTGTTTCGAACAGCAGTGTCCGGGCTGGTGGGGCAGTTGGTGCAGGAGGCTGCACCCGGGCGTACGGGCATTTCTGCGTTGTGTCCCGCCTCCTTTGCAGGACCCTGTTGCCAGGAGCCTCCAGTGCCGGTAGACATCGTCCTGGCTTTGCCACTTCCGTTGTCTCTTCCGTGTACCTGCTCACAGCGGTGTGTGCCAGGGTTGGTTTGGCACGCTGTGTTTCAGGTTTCACCATGCAGTGGTACCAGCCTTTTGTCAGGATCTGATCTCGGCTGGAATAATCCTTCTGGATGATTTTCATGCTGAGTCTCCTGCTCGTCCATGTGTGGAGGGAAGAAAGGACATTCTGGCATCCCTGTTTTTGGGATATGTAGTTTCACGCTCCCTTTTGCTACCGCAGGTCCATGTGGGTACCTGAATAAAATGGCTCTCCTCACTATTTGGAAGATAAATGATCAGATCCCCATGTGTGTTTGTGTGCCGTCTGGGGTTCCCCCCCCTCGCTCGCTGGCCGTGGCACTGAGCGGTGCAGCAGGGGTGGGAGCAAGGGCCTCCGAGTCAGGCATCGGGACTGGGCTTCAGCCTCCAAAACGGGTGGGGGGGGAAGATGAATCTGAGCTGAGGCACCATCCACCAGCATGCCGGGGCACAGAGCGTCGCACAAGGGCATGCTGAGTTGGCTGAACGTGGGAGATGTCAAGGCATTTTCTTAGTCTCTGTTCAATTTAATATAACGTATAATTTCAGAATTATCCAAGTTAAACTACATGTTGTTTTGAGCTTTGCAGATCTTTCTGCCTGTGAGCCTCTGTCCTGTGGTGTGGTTTGTGCTGCTGCCTTCGTTCCCACCCCGGGGTGACAAGGAGATGCAGACGTTGACTCCGGTAGTGGAGCGGAGCCCCGGGAGGCAGTGCCGGCCACAGGCAGCCCTGGCCACCACCACCCGGCACCGGGAGCAGCCCGGTCGGACGGGGAGGCTGCCCGGGCGGGAGGGCTGGGAGTGGGAACGGGCGCAAGGTCACAGCCAGGGTGCGGCCGGGGGTTGTTTGGCGTTGCTGGACCCCTGGAGCAGCTGCCGCCCTTCCCGCCCCTGCCGCTCACCCCCTCTCCCCGGAGCCGCGCTCCCCCGAAGGGGCTTTTGTCAGCTCCGGCAGCTGCGCTCGCTGGGTGCAGGTGGGCATTTGACGAGAATAGTCGCAGATTATTCCGCGATTATTAATAAGTCGTGGATTTCCCCACGACGTGACTCGCCAGCATGTGGAGCGTGGCTATCGGAGTGCTTGGTCACAGCCGCTGGAAATGGCGGGCAGAGCTGCAGGGAGCGTTCCAGGCAAGAGCAAGCTGGTGCCCGGCCCTGGTGCTGCTGGCCCTGCCGGCGCGTTGCCCCCGCGCAGGAGGGGCTGGGGGGAAGCGGGGCAGCGCCGGCAGCGCCCGGCTCTGTGTCGGGCTCTGGCAGCCCTTCGTCCTGGGGAGCGGGGCCCGCACAGGGCGGGCGGGTGCCGACCCCTCGGTCGCTGCCCTGGCCGGGGAGGAGCGTGCCCAGCCCTGCACTGCCTGGGGCTCCCTGGGGACAGGCGGGGGTCCGGGACCCTGCCTGGCGTCTTCTTAGACAGGTGAGAACGCTGGGGTCGTTCGGCAGTGGGAAATATCCCGATTAGTGTCCGAACAGGCTGAAACAAAGTGTTTCGTTTTGGTTTTCTGAATGGCAAATGAGGTTTTTTGATAGGAATAGTGAGATTTTCCTCGTGGGAAAACTGGGTTTGGGAAACGCGGTTTGCTGTCAAAAGCTGTCGAGGTGAAACTGCCCGGCCAGCCGCGGCGCTCGGAAGGCCGCCGTGCCGCCTGCAGCCATGGCGGTGGCCGAGGGCGGGAGGGGTGGCGGCACGCTGGGGCGGGCAGCACCCCAGGGGCTCCCCATGGGCTCCCTCTGGGGCTTTGTAAAAGGCAGCTTGTGAAAAAAGAAAATCAGAGTAATCTATTTTGAGGGTTTTCTGGTTAAGTTTTCTATGCAATTTTGTAATCTGAGATTAAAGCTCTAGCAAAGCAGATCTGCAGTTTAGCTTTGGCAAAACTCCGCTCTCTCAAGAACAGTTCTAACATTTTGATTTCAGAAACTCCTCGTGTTGAGGAAAAACGTCGTGACTGTGCTGATTAGTAGGGCTGTTGGACTTTTCCACATCTTACCCTTATTTTCACTAGTTTATAAGAATGTTGTACATGTTGCGCTGAAGCGCTGGGTATCGATTGCCTACCTCCAGCTAAGGTCTGTCTTGTTGGATACCTAGAATCACAGAATGGTTTGGGTTGGAAGGGACCTTTGAAGATGGTCTAATAATCTGGCAGAGTTCATTTCAGCAGTTCCTGAGATGACTTGAATTTATTTTTAAGTAGAAAACAAACTGGTGACTTATTCTGGGGAGGGCTTTGCCATCTTCCTTGCTTGATACCCACCAAAACTTCACAGCAGGACTTTGGATGAGGAAGAGCATCGCTGGTGTTGCACACGCTGTGAGCGTCACTGTCCCGCCCGGCCGGGGCCGGGCCGTGGGCGATGGGAGCCCTTTGGGAGCGGCCCCACCTTCTCCTGCACCAGCAGGTGCCCGTGCCTCTCCTCCCAGCAGCTGGGACGCAGGGCGCCGGGGCAGGCGTCTGCGGGGGGGGCAGGAGCAGAAGCAGGGGCAGTCCTACGTCTCTGATTCCAGATCCTACGTGTGAAATGGGGATGGCATTGCCTTCCCTCTCAGGGGAGCTGAGAAAATAGGTGAGTGTTGTTGGGCATCCTTCAGAAAAACCAAAGGAGAAGATAATAACTCTCTTCAGAGCAAGGCTTGAACAGCGAGCAGTAAATAACTCCTGATGCCACAAGTGAACAATGCAGATAAAACAAAATATTTAATGGCTAATTATCAGGCCGGCACCATCCATCCTGATTCCTCGACAGGACAGGGTCCTTTGGCAAGTACCGAGCATGCACGTGGCGGTGCGTCAGCAGGAGGGAGCTGAGCGGCACCGGCTCCGGCTTGGCCTTACCGGGATCGGTGTGTCGGATCCCTGCACCCTTGCTCCAGCCCGTGCTTTCTGGGCTTCGGCGTTTGGGCAGACGTTTCTGAAACAACCAGTTTGTGCTGAGTTTTCAAACCTGCGTTTCCTTTAAAACAAAAGTAAAAAGAAAAAGGGAAAGCTGGAAGTGCATGTTCTGGGATCGTCCTAGGATTTGTGCTGTGAAGCGATGTCAGGGGAGTCCGTGCCCTACCCCGGCCACGGCAATGCCAGCCGCTGCTGCTCAGGGCTGCCAAGGCAGAGGGGACGTGTCTGCGCGAGTCGCATGTTTTATTGGGAGAGCGGCAGCTGCTTGGCCAGAAATCCTAGGCTGTGGCAGTCTCCCTTCCCTTTGGCTTCCTGCCATTCAGAAATGCTCTGTTTCAGACAAATCTCTCGACTCTGCACCCTTTCGCAGCAGTTCCGTAGCAGTATATTCGGGTACGCTCCCCAAGGACAGGTACCCAGGACAGTCGTCCGAGTACGTGACTGTTTCCGCAGCTGGTGCCCGGCCACCGCAGCCGCATCGGGTGCCTCTGCCTGGGCAGGCTCCACGCCGGGGAGGGGTCCAGGGCGGCGGTGGCCCCGAGGAGCCTCTTCCCCCCGCGTCAGGGCTTGCCACTCGCCCCTCCGTGCGCAGACCTGTCTGCTGTGAATGGCCGCGGGGAGCACGCCCGCTCCCAGCAAACTCTGCTGGCCGGGAGAGCGCAGGGCGGATTTTGCAGGGGCGAGCGCGGCAGCCTCGCCTCCCCACGCCGCCTGGGAACGCGCTGCTTTGGCAAACTTGGTGACAGAGAAGTGTCAAAGCAAATCCCTTCGCGTTTGTGTTGTGTTTTGATGTTGCAAAAACACTTAGTTTTGAAAATGCCACAATATTCCAATTCAATACAAATGTTTTGATAAGTTAAAAGCTGTTTTGTTTAAACAATTATTCACTTTATTCGCTTCGGCTTGCTCACGTTTTTCAGCTGTGCAATTAACGCCGATATTACAGTCAGCATTGAGGGTATCTTTATAGTATTTCGTGTGGTAATACCTCAGAAGCTGGGAAGCGCAATGGCTTGGTGTTGCTGACTCTGACACCCAGCGCTCGTTTGCGGACGTCCTCGAGGTGGTTTTTGCGAGAGCCATCTCTGCGGAGCTCGGCCCGAGGGGCTGCTGCCTGCGGGGGGCTGTGCCCCGGCCCCAGCCCCGCGGCGGCTCCTGCGCTGCGCGGGGCGATGGGTGCTGGGGTCGGGTCTGCCGGGGGGCACGGCCGGCCCGGGCCGGGGTGCGGGCAGGGGGCCGGGGCCGGCCTTCCCGCCCACCCCCGGGTCCTGCCTGCGCTGCGGGGCAGGGAGCCTGAGACCCGGCGTCGGGAGGTCGCAACGGCGGTTGTGCTGCCTTTCCTGCAGTGCGTACGGAAGAGAAGAGGAAGGAATTCATAACGCGCATTTTATAGAGGGGGGGCCTGGGAAGACGAGCGCTCTGTCTGTCTGAGCCCACCTGTGTTTGCCAGCCAGGACAGCAGGCGGGCAGCCCCGGCTGCTTGCGTTTTGTTACTGCCCGCTTCCTTCAACGGGTGCACAAGGAAAATCGTGTGTAGTGGTGGTGGACAATTCAGGTGGTAGGCCCGTTGCTTGCTGGTAATTACTAGCGTACACATGCCGTGGGAAGCTGGTGTTTCACTGGGAGGGAACACCGCTGCTGGACCAAGAGGATGCATTGCCGAGACTTTCTATTTCAAGGACAAGGAGGAAATGCAATGAAAAAAGCCAAAATAGGCTCTCAGCTGCACCTACTTGAGCCACAAACATAGCGCGTTGGGTTTTACACTGGACAGACGGGAGCGCGAGTATCTCCCTTACTTTTTGTAAGTATAAATGAAGCCAGGAGGTGCTTTCCCCTACAGGTTAAACACCTAAAAGCAGGGGCTGGATGCCAAGAGGAATGCTGACGCAGGAGGGGCCGGGGCGTGCGTGGCCAGGCGCTTTCCCAGCTGGGTGTGTTTCGGTAGCGGAGTATCACGATCAGCCCTTACAAAACCGGGGCCGGGCAGCAGACCCCGTGTTGCTGGGAATCCCCACCCGGGATGGAGCAGCAGCCGCTGCTGGTGCTGGGGTCTTGTGCGGGAGCGCCCGCGGGGCCGGGGGGAGGCCCTGGGCCCACCGCCCACCCCGGGCCAGGCGGCCCCCGGGGATCCCACAGCCCGCCCGCGAGCACGGTACGTTTCTTACCCTTCTGCTTAGTGTGTATTTTTGTCACAGCATTTTAACCAGCGTCTTTTTCAGAAGCCACTCTGGTTTGTGCTTAAGTATCCATCTCCCCAAGCCATGGTGGACTGCGGAGAGGTGCCCCCCGAGCCCCACGTATCAGGGGGCCACGGGGGATCACCCGGGTCATTTTTCTCACAGCACAGCTATTAATAAATTACAGAGCTGCAGTCGTGTTCCTGCGCTGCCGCATTGAGTCATCCCATGTATCACTCTCGGCTCCTCGTCTGTGATACAAATGCCTAATGAGCTGCCTTCGCTGCCGCCCCACATGTCGGAGTTCTCCTTCCTCTAGGACTTGTTCAGTTTTTAATTCATTGCATTTCAAATGCATTCATTTTAGCCAGCAATGGCAGTAGCCGAGCAGCATTGTGCATAGCTCTCACGCGTGGCCGTGGGCTCGGGGCCACGCCAGCAGCAGGCGTGCAGGAAGCGTGCAGGAAGCGTGCTGGAAGTGTGCTGCCACCTTGTCTGCCCGGTGCAGGGGACTCACCTTGACAGCCCCGCCACGCTGTTGTCAGTGCCTGTGGCAGGCAGCTGGTGGTGAGGGGGCCGGTGCCCGTGTGTTCAGAGCGGCTTGCTGGGACGTGCGTGTGCGCAAGAGAGACAGTCAGCGGGGGGGAGTAGTGGGGAGCAGAACAACAAGGGAAAACAAACCAAATTCCTGGAAATCCCTGTGTGCCTGCTGCGTTAGCTGCACTCACCTCGGTGTCACCAGGGTGTACGCCGCTGGCGTGGCACGTGCCCCAGGTGAGCCTGCTGCGAGCCAGCAGCGAGCTGGTGCTGGAGGCTGGGGGGCTCACTGGCTGGGGCGGCGAGCGTCGGGCAGACCCCCTGAGCGCGGGGCCAGCTTCAGGCTTGGGATCCTGAACCTCCCCACGCCTCCCGGGAAGGCTCTGGCACTTCTGTGGAAATGCAGGACACAAAGAGCTGTGTCAGCAGAAGTGAAGGAAGTGAGTGCCTGGAAAGCGTCCGTGTTCCCCGGCTCCTGCTGGGAACTCTTCAGCCGTGACTCGGGAGCCATGCTGCATTTGCACTGCTGCAGAGAACCCAGTATTGTTTTTACCTTTTTGAGGACTTGGCATTTTTGAGTGTTGTCTGCTCCAGACAATACGAAACAATTCTAAAATAAAGTGCTTTAAAAGTAAATAAACGATAATTACCCTATTTTTCTCCTCAATTTCTGAGCTTTACGGGCATGTTTATAAGCTGTGCTCTGCAAGGGCAAGAGCTGAAGCATTTTATTGTGTAGAAGACAGGTGAGAAACAGCACAAATCCAGAAACGGAGCTTTTGAGGAAGAAACGTACATTGTGGCGGGAGGTGCAGCATCCCTGTGTGAACTGGCAGCACCGCCCTGGGCCCTTGCTCTGAGCCTGCGTCTCACCTTGCGCCCGCTTTAGCACGTCCGAGGGACACGGCCCTGGCAGTGTCCTTGCTTTAGCCCACCCTGCCTGAGCAGGGGGGGGATGGACGGGCTGGTCGCCGGAGGTCCTGCCAACCTCAGCAGTTCTGTCTTCTGCGGAGGGATCTGCCTTCACGTGATTGAGTGAAGGCAATACATTTACATCATACATACATCACTTCCCTTTACATCATTTCCCATTATTTCCTGAATAAGCTGGATAACTGTGATGATGCAAGGGAGGTTTTCTACCCGGGATGCAGCACTGTGATACAGTATATGTGAAAGGCCTTTGAGGTCAGTGACCAAACAGGGAATGGGGAGTGAGGAGGGATAAGTAATTTCACAATCATTGGTGACAGGCAGAGATAATTGCATCCCACATAGCAGGGCACGCACGGGAACGTTAAAAACAGGCAGGAGGTCTGGGTCTGTCCCTGCGAGAGGCAGGTGTCTGCACGGTCACGTTCGCTCCGGGCTGCCTTCTGGAAGTGGGTGAGGATCAGCTGCTTCCAGCAGCAAGGTGCAGGATGAGATGTCCCAGTGATCTGATTTTTAGCAAATCCCGTGTTCCCCGTTAGCCGTACCGGTGCTCACCAGGTGACTTTGCATCCATTGAACTCTAACACTGCAAACCACCGGTGTCCCTGTCCCTCCCCACCCCAGCCCTCGGTGCTTCTCCAAGGCCGGGTCCGAGGCAGCGGGAGGAGCGGGGGCAGTGACGTGCTCAGGCATGGGTGCCCGTCCCCGCTGCGGCGCTTCAGGTCGGGATCCCTGCCTGTGGGGCAGCGGCTGGGCGGGAGGACGGGGGCGCAGGCGGCCGGCAGCGGGCGCAGGGGCTGAGAGTGCCCTGGCCCCACGGGACGGGTAGGCTCTGCACCCATGGGAGCTGCGCCTGGGGGTCCTGCTGCGTGGCTGTGCCCCCCGTGCCGAGACCCTGTGCCCAGGGTCAGGAACTGACGTCCTGGATTAAGGCTGAAGCAGATGTCCGCTGACCTTCCTCGCTGCTCTAAAGGGTCGCCCGTGCGCTGGGACGATCGCGGAAGGACGAGGAGCAGCCGGTGTCCCAGGGAGCTGCAGGCGCAGCGGATGCAGGGCAGCGCACCCGCCCCGAGGCAGCAGGAATTTGGTGCCCTTGATGCATCGTCAGTCTGTGGTACACTGATGAGATTTTGAAACAAAGTATTCTATCAAAACACTCTAATCTTATGGCTTATAATAAAATCAGCAGACAAAATAAGTGCAAGTGACAACTTGCGAATTATGTTGAAGATGACAAACAATTGAAGGCAATAGAGTTGCTCACGAAACAGATGAACTGTGGGGAATAAAAAGCCAAACTGCCGCGACACCTCGATTCTCTTCTGGCACGCGACAGCCCCTTACTGCTTGGTTGTCTCCAGGGCAGATGGACAACTGTGGAATGTGTAAAATTAACAGCGATAATGAGTTTAGTATCCTTTTAATACAGTCCAGGACACAGCCTCTCTTCTACCACAGCAAACCCCCGAGGCTGCTTTGGGCTGTCGGGTGTTTTTCTGGGTGGGTGAGAAGCTGCACACCTGAAACAGCCAGTGCTTCCCCTCGTCCCCTGTCAGCCCCTCCTCTGCACGGGTGCTCGTGGGTCACGTCCTTCTGGTGGTCCTTCAGCAGAGACTTCGAACCCCTCAGTGAAAGGTCTAAGCCAGATCGGCCACTTGTGCCAGGGCAAACGCTGCTGGCTGTTAAAAGTCACAAGAAAATAAATTGGGAGATTCAGGTCATGAGGACTAGTAAGTAACTGTGGTTCTGTGTGCACATTTATAAATGAAAATGTCTGAAAGAGTCAACCAACTCCATGTGAAAGTTTTGTTGCACGTGTGCTTGAAATATGCTAGCAGCTTTCTGAGCTACATGTAATTGGAAACTTCAGAAATAAAACGTGGTACGATATATTGTGCCATACACCAGAGCCAGGCGTTAGGAACTGGGATACCCCCAGCTGTCCCGTCTCACCTGCGTGCCAGAACACTAGAGGGATGCAGTGATGGGGTGGCTCACACCCCTCTGTGCTACTGCCCATCGCAGCACAGCGGGGGAAAACTCAGGTGCATCTCGAAACCAGACCTCACTGAAGACGAGGTGCAAGGGGGCTCCCGTGACTCAGTGTGGAGCCCTTCGTCGGCCGCGGCTGAGCTGCACGAGGCAGCAGTGCTGTGCCGGGGGCTGTGCCGGCTGCGTAGGGCTGGCGACTGTCGGTAGGGACAGTCCGGCGGTGTGACAGTCACACTGGTACCTGTTGTTTCCATTAGTCCCCCGTGAGCTGTGGGGTCGGTCCCTGGTCGCAGGTAGCACCCCTGGCTTTAGGGGATGCATCCATCGTGCCCAGTAGGTGTTAGCTGGCTCCCGCCTGAAGGTGCTCATCCCTACCCAAGCTCCTCATTCTAGTTTGCTCACATTTGCCTCTGCTTGCTCTGTGTCACTTACCTTGCAGCTCTGGCCCTTCTCCTGGGAACACTGTTTTCCTGGGTTACAGCTTGGTCTGGTTGTGGTTCCCCCTGTGCCAGACCAATGATCCCGGTGCCCTCGTGCTGTGTCACCAGGTGTCCAGCGCCTTGCCCTGCCATAGCTGTGGGTGCAGCCAGCACTGCCTGTCTGTAACCATACACAGGCAATAGTCTCAAGGTACAGGGTTTTCTTACAGTGTCTTTAGGACATCGGTACGCGCTTGAGTGAAAGCCTCCCTGATAGTTTGCATTACTGTGCACATGAGAATGCAAAAAAAAAAGTGCTGTGTTTGTGGATCAAGGCATTAATCACTTGGAGATAGTTGGCGTTTCATGGGTTTGTTGCTGGGTATGCTGCAGTAGTGGTTTCATGCTACTCTCTATACTCGGTGCCCTGGATGATGTAATTATTTTTTACTGTTGTCGCGCCTAACACTTCCTAGTGCGAAACCTTTCGTCCGGGTAGCTCCCCGCGGAGGGAGCCCAGGGGCAGGGGAGATGGGGGGTGCTGCCTCCCCCACACCGGGGCTGCCCTGTATTGCCGGGGCCTTGCCACGCAGGGCCGGGGAAGCAGATGTGCCAGCACATACTATCGTTCTTATTATGCAGCAGCTGATATTTTTCCTAGCAGGTTAATATTTGCACTCTTCCTCAGAAATTTAGCTGTGCCAATTCAGTAAATAGTTAATTGATTAATAAAGCAATTAAGAAGTTAATATACTGACAGGGTGGGCATTTTGTCCTGCTTTATAAAGTAATGGCTGTTCCATTATCACAGCCGTTTGGTTGACACAGTCCCAGACTGAAGCCGAGGGTAGCCGGAGCTGGGGTACCCAACCCGGGCTCTGGCTGCCAGCGCTGCTCTTCGGCAGGCCGGACCCCCAGCCCGCGGCTGCCCGGTGCCACGTGGTGGTGGTGCTGTCACGGCCTCGCTGAGAGATACTCGGGCAGGAAAACACAGGCTGAAGCAGGCTCAGGTTTGGGAGACCTGCTGCTGGCTCTGGTGCAAGCATGGCTGTGGCTCGGTGTGTCGCTCCCGTGCAGGGTTCCTGCAACGCTCCGTGGGCCATGGGGGCCGGGACCCTGCCACGGCAGGCTGGTGGGAGATCCGCCCGTCCTCCCCTCCGCAGCCCCGGGCAGGACGAAAGGGCCCGGCACCGAAAGGCAGAAGTGTCCCCTGCCCTGGTCCTCGGCTGGGCCAGACAGTGTGGGGAGACTCACCTTCACCTCCCCTCGCACCCTGCCCTGCCTTGCCCTCCTTGCTGCCATTACTTGCTGATCTAAGCATCCTCTGCCTCCTGGAAGCTCTAGTTTGCAGTTTTGCTGTCCACACTGCAGCGCTGTGGTCATCTTATTTCTTTCTGGAGAAACCTGGTTGATTTTCTGCCTCAGACAGAACTGGAGAGGGACTTTGTGGCTCGGATGAAAGGTCAGTCTCACCTGTGTTTCCAGCTCCGGCTCTGCGGCTGCTTACAGAAAGCCCCGGTGCGCTGATGTGGTCCTTCCTCGGGAGCACCTTCCCAGCGCTGCACAGGCAGCAGACGGAGGATGCCCAGCGCTGCTTCCCGCTCCCGCGCCAGTGCCGCGCGCTGGCCCGCGTCCCCCCAACGGGGAAGCGCTGCGGCTTCCTCGGCCGCCTCCTGGGGAAGAGCCGCTCCCAGCCCTGCCGCTGCCAGCTCCGCTGCCGGGTCCTGCTGCCGGGCGTCCCCCCAGCTGCTGCCCCCCTTTCTGCGCCTGTCCCGCTCCGTGCCTCTGCCCGCCGTGGAGGCGGCACGCTCGGGGACAGACCCCCACGAGCTCTGGGGCGAGGACCACCTCACCCTCTATTTTCGGCGCCGTGCCCTGCCGCCGGCTGTGAAATCAGCAGAAGCTTTGCTCTCAGACGTCAGCCAGGCGCACGGTGTGGTCTAGGACTTACTGATATCGGTTCTGCTTTCTCTAGAAATCTCTTTAATTAAAATAATTGTTATTGCTCACTTTAATCTTGCCAGTTTAGACCTCATTACGTGGAGAAAAATTGCCTCCCAGAATGCATTGCTTTGCATGCGTATCGTTTACGGCTTAAGGCTGGAGGAAAATGAGAGCAGCTACATGAAACAGCTCATTAGCCAGCCTGCCTCCGGCGCTGGGCTGTACTTCGTTATTTACAGGGGGACGCAACCTCTGGAGCGCACCTGACGACCTCTGCGGAGGCATCAGGCGCACCAAAGGAGGCCCTGGAGCAAGCACAATTTGATGTCCTGTAGCTTTTAAAATTCCCAGAGGTTAGAGGGGGTGCAGCTGTATTTGTTGGAGTGTTTGAAGCCCTTTCACAAAGGCTGGGCCACAGTATTTCCTCCGTAGCATGCCTCCCTGTGGTGATTAACCTGTTCAGTCCTACAGCAAGCATTACAAGCGTCAAAGAACCAAACCAGCTCATCCTCCCTGCCAAGCAGACAGGCAGGCCGGGTATCAGAAGGAGCTGCCTTGCAGCTGAGGGCTCCTTGCTGCCCGTATCGGGAGATGTGGATTCTCAGTGGCGCGAGAGGGCTTTGCGGCTGGTGGGGAACTTCGTGCACTCCACTGGGGCAAGAGCCCGTGGTCCTGGCCCGTGGTCCTGGCCCGTGGTCCTGGCCCATGCAGCAGCTGGGCAGCCAGCAGAGACCCCAGGGAAACTTCTTGGTGAGGTTCTGTGATCTGAGTGTTTCTGTTTTCTTAAGTGCTTTGCTTCCGATTCAGCAAAACACTCAGGAGTGTTTACAAATCATTGACCTTTGTGAAATTGAAGCTCCTTGTTCTCTGCTTAAGTAGGTTTAGCAGCTCGTATGCCATATATCACAGCGTCTTCATTTATATGCACCCATTTTAGCATGGCTGCAGGATGCCTTTGGTGACTGGTGGCAGCTATTTCCCCATCCTTCATCCCCAGCAGGTGAATATCATCAACTTCTAGACTTCCCCCCCCCAAAATTGCATTAGCAAAGACCTTGAAAATCACAACTTTTGCTGAGGCCTGGAAGGGTAGCAGAGGCAGTCAATAGCTTCTGTCATGACCTTAGTGATGACAAATTATGTCTGAGCCAGGCACCATATTAGCAGCTGGCTCTGAAGAGCTACCGCTGTGCCGCGTTGGGTTTCCCTGGCACGCTGACTTTGTGTAGCACCTACCATCTGAACAGAATCGGATGCAGTGGAAGTCGTTTGCTAATTAATTACTGTCTCCTGGATCCCGCTGCTTCTGTGTGTTACGCAATTCGCAATACGCAAATGACCCTTTGTAGCACCGGACACAGCGGCAGATGCTGCACTAAGTATCATAAAACCTATTGCTCCCAAAACTGATGGGAGCAAAAGAACCCCAGCAAGCTGCACATCGGGAAAAGGAAGCAATCTCAGCCTGGCGTACATGGCATTTCATTCCCGTGTCCCTTGGATCAATTCCAGGCAGAAATTTCAAATTCATTAGCTCTTTACATGACCTCAATTTGCTGCTAGGACCAGTGGGTGGTCATTTATTTTCATAGCCTGCTGCCGATCGGGGCCCTTTGAGGCGTGCACGGGCGCTGCCGCTCGCCCCGCAGGTGCGGCGCGCTGGCGGAGCTGGGCGGGAGGCTTTGGTGTGGCAGTGCCCCGAACGGGCTGGGGCCACCCCAGCCCTGCCCCTGCGCCGGACCTCGCCTGGCAAAACCCTGCAGAGGTGTCTGATACAGGTCTGCCTCCTCGGGAAATCCTGGACGGCTGGGTCCGCGCGTGCCCGGGGAGGGCCAGGGGCTGCTGGAGTCGGCCGTCCTCGGAGGAGAGGTGGCTCCTGACCGCGGTGGCGTGGATTCTCTTGGAAGCGGTGGGAGAGGGCTGCCAATGCCTGGCTTGGTGCCGGTGAGCCGTCCCCCTTCGGCGGGTCCTGCTGTGCCGTGTGCGGTGCCGGGGGGCTGGAGGGCCTGTCCCGGCTCTCCCTGCACCCTGCCTGTGCACGGGCTTTGTCCCAGCCGAGCGCAGGGTACTTCCTCCATGCTGGGACGGCTGCTTTCAGCCCCCAGGACTGGGGCAGCGTGACCCGAAAGTCCGCGCTGGGAGCACAGCTGAGATGGAGAAACACCCAGTA
The DNA here is from genome assembly GCF_034638445.1 of Ciconia boyciana. Taxonomy (NCBI): domain Eukaryota; kingdom Metazoa; phylum Chordata; class Aves; order Ciconiiformes; family Ciconiidae; genus Ciconia; species Ciconia boyciana. The sequence continues at coordinate 72,092,397 of NC_132939.1, read as the reverse complement.
GGGGAAGAAATGCTGAATTTGTGCCCATCGCGTCGGCACACCCCACCTGAGAGCTGCCAGGGCAGAGGTGGGAAGGGGTGACAGGGAAGACGGGTCCCTGTCCCCACAAGCCCAGGCTCTGCCGAACCACTGTCGGACCCGCTCTGTAGCTGGGAAAAGTGAATAAGGGGAAGGACTTTGTCTGCTCTGAAACAGAAACAGCAGTCTGGGGACAACGCCTTAGTTCAGTCGTTTCAGGTCGACAGGAGAGCAGCAGGCAGGTCTGCCCCAGCCCCGAAGGCAGCGTGCACCGGGGGAGATGGCGTTGTTTGCCCTTGGGAGACACAATTTTCGCACCCGTATAGCAGTGAGCTGGGCAGCCCGCTGTAGTTTGTAGTTAGTTTTTATAGACAGATTGAATAACTCAAATTATCAAATGTAGCAACAAAATTGATTTAAAAATTCATATTTGAGAGCCTTTTTTTGCATGAATCACAAATGTCACATGAGGAGCTTGACTATCCCTATCTTTTTGCAGACACCGAGTAGTAAATGAAAGCAATGAGCACCTTCCTAGGAAAGTAGCATTTCTCTATTTGTTTTATGGAAATAATGTGCTTTCTTTTTCTTTTTTATTTTTTAAGCAAATAATGAGAATCAGATAATGCTTTGCCTAGTCGAAAAGGTGTTTTCTGCAACGAGCTGTAAGCTGCGTCAGTGCTGCTGTCGCTGCGAGTTATCTGTTTGTGGGACGAGGTGCACTGGGAAAGGAGAGGACGTACGGCCTGGCTGACTTTCAAGGGACATGTCTTCTTTCGGTGCCTGTTCTTCTAAGCCACCAGATCCTGCGGTTCCTGCCGTCTTCTGGAGTATCTCGTTCTGGGCCATAGCCACGAGACAGGGTACTACGCCGAGGAACCCCATGAGGAAATACTCTGCATTCTTTCCGCGAGGTGGTGAAACATTTTTGCTGTCCCTGCGGCGAGGGGGTGACGTCCAGCCTGGGGAGGATGGGCTGTCCCTGTCTCTGTGCCGCGGAGGCACGCAGGCTGGGGCACCGGCCTGGTCATTTAGATGCAAGCGTGGTTTTGCTGTTGCTGTCCGTTGAAGTATCCAGTGCTGTTCTTCAGCTGCAAATGTCAGTACCTCTTTGTGCGACACACGAATCTTAGAGCACTTGGGAGCATTGGCGTGAACACACAACTTCTTTTACACTTTGCCACGTTTCTATTGCAACTTATGTGACACTAAAAAAACCTGATAAGGGTGGATAAGGAACTAGGAGGAACAGCTGGACGCTGGGCAGCCGTGGGAGCCTGCGGGCACCTCTGGCTTTCGTTAAGACAGCTCAGCGTGGAGAGAGGCTCCCACGCAGGGCTGGGACATGGTCCAAGAGAAACGGCGTGCCTGCTTTTCTCTGCCCTCCTCGTTTCCCCCGCAGCACCTGCCCCGACAGTTTCCCAGGCCGCAGTGCGAGAGAGCTGATGGACGTGACGGGGTTTTGACGGAGTCGTGCTGGTGCTGGCGCAGCCCCGTCTCTGTGGCGCAGCCGCTCGGGCAGGGTGGAGCTGGGCAGAGCTGCGTGGACAGGGTGGGCCCGTCCGCCCTCCCTCCCCAGGTCAGGCTGCCCCGGAGCCTGGCGCGGTGCCGGGAGCCGCTCGCAGGCGTGTGCCGCCGTGGTGTGCTCTGCCATGGGGCCCGGCCCCGGCCCTGACCCGGCCCCCGCCGGGGCTGGGCGCAGGCCCCTCCGGGAGCCCCTGCTCCGGGCACAGGGCCGGGGCTGCCTTCTCAGGCTGCTCTTGGCAGCGAGGGCTTGGAGCCCGACTGCCCCAGAGCAATGGCTGATGTCCTGGGACCCATCACCCATCCCCGCACGCTCTCCCACACCTTGCTGGGAACGCCGTGGTTATTGAACCGGCCCCGTGCAGCCGTCCTGCCGGCAGGTGCCAGGGCCCGGGGCTGGCAGAACTGCTCCCTCCCCACGGGCACTGCCCTCCCGCAGGTGCGGTCGCTGTAGCCCTGAAAAATAGGAAGCAGCTCGGGGTGCTCGTCCATGGTCCAGTCTCCCTCCTCTGGGGAGCCGTGGCCGTGGGCCGCGTTCGCAGGCCGTGATGCGCCGTCCTCAGCCTGTGCCTGTGCCCGCCCGGCTGCACCGGGGTGACCGGCCTCCCGGGCCTGGCCTGCTCCTCGCCTGTGCTGCACCGGGACAGCCCAGGGCCGGGACGCTCATTCTGCAGAGGGGTGCTCGGCGCTGCGGTGGGTGCCTGCGGGGCTGGAGCGGGGCGGCCGCGAAGAGGAGCTCGCCAGGGGCCTGCGGTTCTGCGTGAGGGCACCCTCCGCTCCTCCCCGGCTCTGACTGCCAGGGGTGCTCCAGTCGCGGCTGCAGCGTCGACGCCAGGCAGCTCCCTGCGGGCACAGTCTCCTTGTCCCCCCTGCCATCTTCGCCTGCGGGCAGCTGCCTGCCCTGCCCAGAGCTGACCCTGCCGGGGCTGTGAAGGTGCTGCCGTGGAGGGCTGGGGCGCGCGGGGAGGAGACGGGCAGACGGATCGGGTCCCAAGCACTGAATGCGCATTTGTCCTCGTTACAGTCGACGGGGCTGGTGACTGCCCGGCGCCCTGACCCACCAAGACCTCTCCATAAGCCCCCTCTGCCCTCGAGGGACTCAGCACCTCCTCCTAATTCAGTGTCGTTGGCAAGCGTACAGGGCGTGCACTCGCCTCCCTGTCCAGGCCACTGATAGAAACACTGGAGAGGACCGGCCCTAAACCTGAGCCCTGGGGGACAGTCACTGGCCACCGGCCAGGTGTTGCCCCATTTGCTACAACCCTTTGAGCCCGACCCTTCAGCCCGCTGCTCGCCCATCACATTGTGTCCAGCTCTTGCCGCATGCCGGGCATTTTGTCCAGAGGATGCTGTCAAAGACAGTATCAAAAGCTCTGCTAAAATCCAAAAAAACCCATGTCCGCCGGTGGGTAACCTTGTCATAACCTTGTTGTTCCAGCTATGGTTGAAGTTTACGTCTCCTTATGTCGCCGTTTCATCTTGTAACAGTATTTCCAAACTTGTAAATGCACCTTGCTGATTTGGTTTTAATCTTGCATAGCTCTTCAAATGAACTTGGCTGAATCCAAGCACATTACTTTAATCACAGCTACAAATCTAAATTAGCAGTATTAAGTTAGCAAATCTAAATGAGCGTGGTGTCCCCAGCCAAGACTGTCTGGGGACCCTGGCAGTTGTGCTGCAGATGCCCTGAGCCGCTGAGTCCGTTGGAATCTGGTACGTGCCAGATCTAGGTTAAAAGAGAAAAGTCCCGCCTGGAAAGGCTGGGTGACGGCCCACGGCCGACGGTCCGTTGCTTACGAATGCACAAGTTCCCTCTCAGACACGTAGGTGCTTCCCCGCAGGACTGTGCCCCCTCCCGCCCGCCTGCTCCGCGGAGGAGCGCCCGCCTTCCCACCCGCCTTCCCCGCGCCGCGGCGGGGACGCTGACGCAGGGCTGCGCAGAAACCAGCGCCGCGGCTCTCGCGGAGCTTTTGGCGTAGTCACTGATAGATGATTTCATTTAGCTGGTGTGGGCACTGTTGTTATCTTCCTTGTTTCCATACTCTGTGAGGATCCTGGATCTGGCAATGTAAGAGATAAGGCTAATTGAACTGTCAGGCTTTCTGGGAGAAGAGTGCAGCGCTGCTGGTTGTGGCAGCCGAGAAAACAGCGATGATCTAAAATTAGCCCATGTTCCATTTTTATTTAGATCCCTGTTGTTCTGGGGGCTTTTCTTGGGGTTGTTTTTCTTTGTTTGTTTGTTTTATTTGCATTTTTGGGTTTTGAATGACATAAAATTAGCTCCTTCGGAGTTTATTCTGAAAACAGCATTAAGAGCTTAAACGTTTGGTGGAGATGGCTATAAACCCATTGAATTGCCATGATTTAGAGGCTGCTGAGAGTTTTAGCTTAGCAAGTAAAGCACACATGAAATATCCCTCATTTTCAATACATAAATGGCATTATGGCAAAGTCACTCCAGACCGTGAGGTGAGGAACATCTGTCTGAAAGCTGAGTGCCTGGAGTAGAGGTGCGTTGCACGGCAGGGATGAGCTCTAGCAGGAGCAGCCCCAAGGGCACTGCTGGCACCATGTGCGGTGCCACCAGCTTCCAAATGGCTTTGTCATTTGTATATAAGTGTCTGGGTCTCTGTGTGTATATATGCGTGTGTGCAAACATATATATCTCTCAATTGTTCTTCTGGAAGGTAGTATAGAGGCTCCTGTGTCAGGGTACGGAGAACGATAAAGACATCAGGTAACAAGATGAGGATGACACACCATTATGTGAACCTCAGTTTCACGGTTTAACCACAGACGGTTTGTCTTTGCTGTTTTATTAGTGATTTGCTTATCTTGCAGAGACTAACAGACGTTTGCTCTCCCTTACAGGCTCTTGAACCTGATCTACAATGGAAAAACTGCTTTTGTTTCTGCTGTTCATTGGCATAGCGGTGAGAGCTCAGATCTGCCCAAAGCGCTGTGTCTGTCAGATTTTGTCTCCGAACCTTGCCACCCTTTGTGCCAAGAAAGGGCTCTTATTTGTTCCTCCCAACATTGACAGGAGGACCGTGGAGTTACGGCTGGCAGACAACTTTGTTACAAACATTAAAAGGAAAGACTTTGCCAATATGACCAGCCTGGTGGACCTGACGCTGTCCAGGAATACAATCAGTTTTATTACACCTCACGCATTTGCCGACTTGCGCAATTTGCGGGCTTTGCATTTGAACAGCAACCGATTGACTAAGATCACCAATGACATGTTCAGTGGACTCTCCAATCTTCACCACTTGATACTTAACAACAACCAGCTGACTTTAATTTCTTCCACAGCTTTCGATGATGTTTTAGCTCTTGAGGAATTGGATTTGTCTTACAACAATCTGGAAACCATCCCCTGGGATGCGGTGGAGAAGATGGTTAGTTTGCACACTCTCAGTCTAGACCACAACATGATTGACCATATTCCCAAGGGGACCTTCTCCCACCTCCACAAGATGACCAGGTTGGACGTCACGTCTAACAAACTGCAGAAGCTACCACCTGATCCTCTCTTCCAGCGAGCTCAGGTACTAGCAACCTCAGGAATTATCAGCCCCTCGACTTTTGCGTTGAGCTTTGGTGGGAACCCTTTGCATTGCAACTGTGAGCTTTTGTGGCTGAGGCGTCTTTCGAGGGAAGACGACCTGGAGACCTGTGCTTCTCCCACGCTCTTGTCCGGCCGGTACTTCTGGTCGATCCCCGAGGAGGAGTTCCTGTGCGAGCCTCCTCTCATCACCCGGCACACCCATGAGCTGCGGGTACTGGAGGGCCAGCGGGCAGCACTGCGGTGTAAGGCCCGGGGGGACCCCGAACCAGCAATTCATTGGATTTCACCTGAGGGCAAACTGATCTCAAACGCAACGAGGTCCGTGGTGTACGACAACGGGACGCTCGACATCCTTATAACGACAGTGAAGGACACGGGCTCCTTCACCTGTATTGCTTCCAATCCGGCTGGGGAGGCCACGCAGACGGTGGACCTGCACATAATCAAACTCCCCCACTTGCTGAACAGCACGAACCACATCCACGAGCCCGACCCCGGCTCCTCGGATATCTCCACTTCCACCAAGTCGGGCTCCAACGCGAGCAGTAGCAACGGGGATACTAAAGTCAGCCAAGATAAGAAGGTGGTCGTTGCGGAAGCAACATCGTCTACCGCTCTGCTGAAATTCAATTTTCAGAGGAATATACCTGGGATACGTATGTTCCAAATCCAGTACAACGGTACTTACGATGACTCCCTTGTTTACAGGTAAGGCAGCCCCAGCCCGCCTGTGCGGGGCCCTGCCAGGCTGCTCAGCGCTGACGTGCTGCCCCCGGCTCCGGGCAGCCCCCTCCGCCCGAGCAGCAGGTTCCCGTGCCACGCCGGCCGAGCAGAGCCCTGCCTGTGGCAACAGATGGTGGGAGTCTTGGGAAAGACTCATGCAATTTTCTACTCGCAAATAGGGAAATTACCTTGAACGGTGTTATTTTTAGGTAATCCAAACGGACCTCTAATCCTCTGAACTAATCTGATTGGCAGAAAGGTTGTAAAGTTAGATGAGTTAAATGGATCTTAACGCTCTCGGCTTTATGAAAACACAGGGCGAAAGGTGTCTGTAAACGCATTCCTCGTAGTGCTGGCGGCGTGCAGAGAGGTGCTGTGCTGCCGGCTGTAACAGTCACGCCGTTCAAAACTGTCTTTGCTTGGTAATTTCTTTTACGTTTTTGAAGTGGTCACTCTCATGGGGGGCTCTGCCGTGCCGAGCTATGCCAGGGGGCTTGGCGGCGACTGCTGCCGCACCGAACGCAGGGCAGCAGCTGCTGTGGGACAGTGAGCAGCCCTGCAGGGGCGGCGGCAGGAGCGGAGGAGCCGAGCCCCGGTGGTGGTCAGCACGGCCGGGGGCTGCAGCACACAGCGGGGAGGTGCCTGCGGGTCTGCTGGGTTCATTCACGCTGATTTCCTTCTCCCCCAGAATGATACCTCCCACAAGCAAAACCTTCCTGGTCAACAACCTGGCCGCTGGGACTGTGTATGACCTGTGCGTCCTGGCCATCTACGACGACGGGATCACCTCGCTCACCGCCACCAGGGTGGTGGGCTGCACGCAGTTCACCACCGAGCAGGATTATGTGCGCTGCCACTTCATGCAGTCCCAATTCTTGGGTGGGACCATGATTATCATCATTGGTGGGATCATCGTGGCCTCCGTGCTCGTGTTCATCATCATCCTCATGATCCGCTACAAGGTGTGTAACAACAACGGGCAGCAGAAGGCCACCAAGGTCAGCAACGTGTACTCGCAGACGAACGGGGCTCAGATCCAGGGCTGCAGCGGGGTGCTGTCGCAGTCGATGTCCAAGCAGGCTGTCGGGCACGAAGAGGGCATCCAGTGCTGCAAGGCTGCCAGCGACGGCGTGACGCAGTCGCCGGAGACTGGCTCCAGCCAGGACTCGGCCACCACTACCTCCGCTTTGCCTCCCGCCTGGACTTCCAGCGCTTCTGTCTCCCAGAAGCAGAAGCGAAAGCCGGGGCCAAAGCCAAGCAGCGAGCCGCAGAGTGAAGCTGTCAGCAGTATCGAGTCCCAGAACACTAACAGAAATAACTCCACTGCCCTGCAGTTAGCTAGCCGTCCCCCCGACTCTGTCAAAGGGGCCCCCACGTACAAAAGAGCACAATCAAAGCCAAGTAAGTTCCTCACTTTGCCAGCTGACGCATCCCGAGCCAAGCGCAGGCTCTCCCTGGGCGGCGAGCTGATGGAGTCCCACTGCCCCGGCAGCGCGCGGGGCGCAGGTGGATTGCGGTCCAAAAGGAGCATGTCCATGAACGGGATGCTAGTCCGGTCAGACAGCTCTGATGTGGATAGTGGAAAAGCAACTTTCTCCAGTTCTGAGTGGATATTGGAAAGCACTGTGTGACCTGCTTTTTTTTTCTTTTTTTTTTAATTTTAATTTTTATTTTAATGAAAAACAAAACACCAAACGTTGTGTGAAACTCCCTCTCCTGGGGAATTGGATTTGGAAGTCCACTGTTGTCTCGCTGATTAATGGCTTGTTCATGCGGGGTTCTGTATAAGTCACCCAGTGCACACAGGGTTTTATTTAGTTTTCATTTGATTTTATTTAATATCAAAACAGAAGGCAACATTCAGAGATTAAAAAAAAAAAAGGAAAAAAAAGATTAAGGGGTGAAAAAAAGCATGAAACAGCACCAGTGCCTTCCCTACTCTAGGACTGGCTTCCTGGTTCTGCAGTAGCAGAAAACAAAAGAGAGAGTTTTCACAGAAAAAGCCTTTTATAAAGGAAATGAAATTTCCTCCAAGCTAACAAATAACCACTTCTGGATCAATCAGTAAAATGATATTTTTTAAAACGGTCAGACTGTATATTTCTTTTCCGTGACAATGGTGTTGCCTTTGTTTTTAGGCAGATGCTGTACAGAAACAACAACGCTGTGTTGTTATGTTGTGTAAAATAAAATATTCACTCCGTACACCAGCCAGCCTTGCGGTAACTGCCCGCCCAGGAGCCGTGCCCGGGGCCCGCAGGCGCCGCTCGGCGGGTGCCGCTGCGGGGTCAGGAGGAGGAGGAGCGTGCCCGGGGCGAGGGGTCCCTCTCCTCCCGACGGGGTCCAGCTTGCTGGGGCTGGGCGCCGGTGCAGCAGCCGGGCTCCGCTGCCCGGTCTCCCCGAGAGGGTGCCCGACCCACGGTCCCCGAGCACCCTCACCCCGTGGCGATGGCTTTGCCTAGTGCCAACGCTGGAAAAAGACCTTGCCCTTCAGCACCAGCGACCAGGCAGGCGTCTGCCCGTCGCTCCCAACACGCGCAAGGCCTGGTTTGCTGCTCCGTTTGCAGAGCTGGCCCCCGCCCGGCGGTCCGTGCAGCGACGGCTGGCCCCTTCCCCTCCGCGCAGGTGCACGGAGGTGTGAAGCCGGGGCGAGGGGAGCCCACGGGAAGCGTGGGAGCAGCCCCGCATCCCAGCCGCAGCGGCAGCATCACTGCAGTCCGGCAGAGCTCCCCTGGGGCAGGGGAGCGTGACTCGGTCGAGCTCCAGGCAGAGCGCCGGCACCTTAGGGTGCAGGGGAGAGAGCCGAGCCGGGGCAGCCCGCAGGGCCGGCAGGCCGGCCCCGGTGCTGCAGGGCAGGGCTGCAGCAGAGGGGTACGTGGCTGTTCAGCAGCTCACAGTGATGACTGGTGGGGATGATGATGGTCATCTCCTTCTTTCCTAGACTTTTTGGGGCGTATTTCCTGTAAGCTCTATGGTTTGTTTCAGTTCTCTCTAATCCCTGTGCACAGCGAAGGGACTGGAGAGTGGTCTCATCTTCAGTCTGCTGTTTGTGGTGCGTGTGGGATAGAATAATTTCAGGCCACTATGTAAGGATGTAAACATATGGCAATAGGTGATAGCAGCTGAAAACCCCACGTTGTGAGGATGGCAGACATGCTCCTGCTGCTCTGCTCATTCTAATGGAAAGGCTGCAATTAATATTAATTAACTCGTATGGTCATCATGTTTAAATCAGAGACAGCTTTAACTCTGCAACATTAGTGCATTCTCAGATGCCCAACAAAAGGTTTCAAATGGGCTTTGCGGCCATTAAAGTGATAGAATAGTTAAACTTTACACCCAGCGTGCTTGTTCTTGAGGGCAGCGTAACCCAAGCAGATGCCTGAAGACACCCTGGCTCTAACCAGGGCAGCAGGCTGGCCCGAGGGCAGTCGTGGCAGGGACCGTCCCGTGGCGGGGACCGTCCCGTGGCAGGGAATGGCCCGTGGCAGGGACCGTCCCGTGGCAGGGACCGTCCCGTGGCAGGGAATGGCCCGTGGCAGGGACCGTCCCGTGGCAGGGACCGTCCCGTGGCAGGGAATGGCCCACGGCAGGGACTGGCCCGTGGCAGGGACCGTCCCGTGGCAGGGAATGGCCCACGGCAGGGACCGTCCCATGGCAGGGACCGTCTCCAGCAGCCCCAGGTCTCTGCCTCCCAGGCCCCGCAGCTCGGGGCTGATGCGCACCGGGTGACCCGGCTGCTCTCAGCCGTCGTGGGCGGCTCTCGGCGGTTTTACTGCCTGTCGTGGGAGAACAGAGTCTGGGTGGGGGTGGTGTGAAGGACATAAAAAGAAGAGGGTATTTCTTTTTTAGGAAGCCCTTTTCTTTCCTTGGGAAGTGCAGAGACCAAAAAGGAAACAAAGCCTCAGAATTAGAATACCCGCTTCCTACTGGAAAAGTTAAAAAAAAAAAAAAATCCCTCCTTAGATTTCTCTGAAAGTCCACGTTCTTCTGTATGCACAGAAACTAGCTATTAAAACAGTGCACCGTCAGAGGCAGTGATGTATTTGTCCAAGCTCTGGTAGTCTGACAACGAAGGTGTTATCGAGTACAGGACAAACGAGTGCTTCCGTGCCCCAGCGAGGAGCTGCTCTCTGCAGGCAGTACCTTCGCTTTGCGCTTAGGTACGGAGATAGCTTTAAAGGTTTTCTGCTGAGGTATTTGTTTTAATTGTGCATTTTAAAAACATCAAACGAAAATGCTTTATATGTTGTCTAAAACTGGACGTAAATGTGTCTAATGTTTTGTGAAAGTGCTAAAATATTAATAGCTTTTTGGGATTTAGGGAGTCTTATTTTTATATTTTTAATTTTTTACTCAAAGGAATCATTTTCTAAACACTGAAGCTGAGCGTTCTGTCCGCAGTGCATCTGTATAAGCAGCTTAGAAGGACCATATGTCCCTGCGTTTGATTTAATTCTCTGCTAGTAGTGTAGGAACGGTCAGACCTGGATAGCTGAGCGTTTGTCTCGTGCAGCTTTCTCTCTTCGGCAGAGGGGAGAGTCCCTTGGGAACACACTGGGCATGAAATCTGCCATTTCCACTGGCGTAACTGCAGCAGGACACTTCATTTCATTCAGGCTTGATTCAGTCAAAGTGTGGAAAGCCGTATGAAGGAGGAAATTCTCTGTCCTTTCTGTTCTGCAAAACCAGAGGTTGCCAACAGTTCGAGGCAGGAAGTGCTGCGATACTCCTTGATCAGAATAACGTTGGTACGTCTTTGTTCAGAGTGCAGTACTGCAACGTTTTCTCATGCTTCAGAAATGAGAATATGAGTTCAGTAAACCCAAGCAGAGTGTTCCCCGTTGTGGGTGATGGGAGCCGGCGCGCAGGGCAGCCCTGGGCTGTCGGGGGAACGGGGGGTGCGATACGTCTGCGGCTGGCCTGGCGCTGCACCCTGGCTTCACCCCAGGCTGCCGACGGGAGTTTGCGGAGACTTGAACCGGGGTGCGAAGCTGCCCCTCGGGGCACGGCCCAGCCCGCGGGTCTGCGCCGTGTGGTGGATGCTTCTCGAAAATAGATTAACCGAGGGTTTAGCCATGAGATGGTGTCTTTTTTCACAAGCACCGGAGGAGGAGAAGCTACTTCAGAAATATGTTTACTCTTATTAAAATTGCTGGCACATGCTTCCTCTTACACCTTTTCCTAATCCTTTTCTCAGAGCATACGTGTTGTGTTAAAGAGGGCTGGTACAATATTTGGATGAGAAGCAGGGCTTTGTTGGGTGAAAAGTTTGTTGTGTTAGTTGTTTTCTGTGCTGCCTTTCCGCTTGTGTTCTGGGCATGTTCTTTACAGTGAATATATGGTACTGCTCCGCTCTGGGTGCCAATGTGGCTTTATTTCTGCCAGCGTGTTCCCGTGTGTTTGACAGCCCTCCCCAGGCAGCCCTGCAATAACGGAGTGAACTGGAAAGGGATGGCCCTGTGCCCCGTGCCTGGGAGGGGGGCACGGCCGCCGGCACACACCGCGCGGGCTGGCAAGGGCCCGGCAGCCCCCGCTGCCTGCACCGCTGGGGGTGGCTGCTGCCGGGGCTCGCTGCCTGCCCGAGGGGGTCCTGCCGAGGTGCTGCCGTGAGGTTGGCTTGTCCCCGCCGGCTGCAAAGCTGCTGGAGGCTCGAGGCTTGCTGCCAGCAGTACAGGGATGCTCCTGCCTCCTGGGGACCACGGAAGTCCCACTGTTCAATGCTTTGGGACTGCACAAAGCGTAACTCCTCAGGCACCTGAGCACGGTCGCTGAGCCAGGCAGCCGCCTGGCATCGAGCATCCTGGGCTGGTGGAGAGACACCGAGCCGTGACGGCCGACAGTCGTGCCGCAGCCGGTGCTCGCTGCGCGCGTGCCCTCAAGAAGGCGCGCCGCAGCCCTTCCTGTGCCGCTGTGAAACCGTACCCCCAGCCGCAGCAGGCACCCTGCACAGAGAGGGAGTGCGTTTCTTCCCCAGTAATTGATTCAGCCAGCAGAAGTAACGGCCACAGCTGCTATCACTTACTATCGCTTCTCTTCCTATTAATTGAGAGGAACTGGAGTCTCGGAGATACCGCTCGCGGAGTGGCAACATCTGTCAGCATTGCAACAGCTCAAGAACATTTACTGTCCTGTTCTAGGGTGCTGCTTGCAATCAGGGGTGTGCTATTGCTCTCTTAAAGCAGCAATAGCAACAGCCACGAAATCACACAGTGCCCTTCCCCTGGTAACTTAGTAAGTAATCTTAATGTTGGTCAAAGTTCTGGTTTAAAACCATGGCAAAGCCATGCTTTGCTTGACAGGGTCCTGCTTACAGAAACCGTGTATCCCATATTTTCCCTTTGCAAATGTGTTTCTGTGTGCCTTGCTGCGTGTCGGGGTGTCTGGACCTGGTGCCAGAGCCTGCGCTGCCGGATCCAGCCCGTGCTGGGTAAGTAACCTGCCACAGCACCTCTGCCCAGCCGGGGCTTCCAGGCGGCCAAGTGCCGATTCCTTCTGTAGGTCGTTCTGCAGTGCTACACGCCCCGCTGCCGTTGTTGCCCTCAGAGCTGAATCGTCCCTCCAGGCATCGGGCACCCACTGAGGGGTCTGGCTGGTGCCAGCCCACCCACACGGGCAGCAGTATTCTTTCCTGCTGTGCAGGCTGCGGGCAGGTACATTGCATTAGGCATTGAATGTCAGATTAAATCAACTCTGTAAATAAGAATACACATGCCCTAGACTGACTTTCACTGTTTGAATGTGGCTGTGGTCTTGCTTTCACAATGGTACAGACGTCCACGAAACAAAAGTGTGCAGGTTAGTGGGGCTGAAGTGGTACGAGTTAAAGCACCTACGCCCCGGCATCAGTAATACAAGACCAACAAAAGGCAAATCATACTGGCCTTGCTGACTAGACTTTTTATATAACTGATTTATTCACAAAAGCCGGGCGTGAAGGCTGCTGCTGTAGAAGAAGGAAGCTTAGCTTGGAGGGAAGGAAACTAAAAAGGGAAAAAAGCAAAGGTGGCACATGGCTGGCTGCAGAGCACCCACGTCGGAAACTTTGTCTGTATGAAAATGAACAGAACAAGGTCCTGGTTTTGTTGTGCTGGAACAAGCTGTGTCACCTCAGGTCGTTTCAAGCACTGCACTTCAGAAAGCATTCCTGTCATAAATCTGGAAGTTGAGACCAAGTTGGTGTGCCTAGCTTGGTCCCAAGCTGGTTTTCCTCCCGGACTGCCAGTTTTACGTGTGAGTGCCAGGTCTCTAGAGGTGCCCACTGTGTTTTCTGTGCAAGCCGTGCAATCTCTTCTGCAGGGGAAATTTCCATTGGGAGAGGGAAATGAGGACAACCGGTGAGGGCTGTGGCCCCGGCCCCCTTGGTTCCCTGGGGAGGCCCTCGGAGGGGGTGGCGGAGGGCAGTACCAGCCTGCCCATGGTGTCAGCACGCAGGACCGGCAGACCTGAGCCTTGGCTTGACGTGGCGAGTCTGTAGGCAGCTGGGAGCTGTAACCCGCAGCAAACCAAGGATGAATTTAAAACATGGTGTCTAGTTTGTATTTCCATACCACAGCTGCAGCTTTGCATTCCCTAAGGTAAGTGACGCCGTGCCGGGGTGGCAGGGAGAGAGGCCGGGCACGGTGGGACCGCAGGCGAGGCCGTGCTCCTCCTGGTGAAAAATAGCTGCCCCGTGGGCTGTCTGCTATGCCATGGACCCCTTTGGTGCAAACGATGTGGGAGCTCAGGGCAGGACAATTAAACATCTGCACATTCTGTCTAAAGCGACGCTTTCTCTTGCCTGCAAACCTCGTGGAGGCAAGTGCCAGACTCGTGCCCATCCACTGCTCCGTTCTGTTCTGGTCTTTTCAGTTCTGTTCAAACTTCTGAAACTATGCGAAGAGTTGAAATCCCTGCCATGGAAAAAGGCTTGGCCTCAGTGAGGGCAGAAGCAAATCTAGCAACTGGAAAATTCTCAGATTCTGGAACAATGGGCTTTATGGGTTCCTTTTTGGGTTTTGGGGAGGGTTTTTTTGTTAGTTTGATTTTCCCTTTAGCAGCAGCACTGCTGTGCCAGCACTTCCAGCTGGGGCCGAAGCTGGCTGGTGGTGGCTTGCTGAGCCCCAGGCTGGGGACGCCAGGTGCCATTAACCCTTTCTCCCATTAGCCGCCGCGCTCTGCCTTCCGCACCCCCGTCCCCGCGGTGCTGGCAGCGCCCGAGCCCGCAGGGCGCGGGGCCGAAGGCAGGCTCTGCTGCCCACACCCTGCCCAGGGCGGCTCCGCGGGCAGCGCCGGGGCTGTTGGTGCCGTGCCGCGCTCGGGCTGGCCCCGCCGAGCACCTCCCAGCGCCGCCTGCCCCACGGCAGGCCGGCCTCAGCTGCGGGGAAGGGCCGCATCCTGCTCCTCGTCCCCTCACTGTCTCCGTTTTGTCTCTTTGCACAGAAGCCGGGGCTGATCCGCAGGACGCCTGCCCGCCTCTGCTCCCCAGAAACGTTGCCACCGATGTTCTTACTCGGCAGAAAACAATACGGTTCCAACTCACCGAAGATTAACGTGTCGCACCACGCTCACCCTGCTGAAACCTTTACTTGAAGCTGCAGCCGAAGCCAAGAGGCCGTCGAGGTTGGCTGCGTCGGATAAACTTTCTTCCCCCGTTCACAGATTGTCCATCTCCCATCTGCCACATTAAGTCTAAATACCTTTTTTTCTGGTGTCCAAGGTTTTTATAAAACTAAAAATTACAATGAAAAATCTGGTGGCAACAGCTGCAGTCCCAAGTCATGTTAAATGTTGCCAGTGGTGAGTTCACAAACTGTAAACATGGTAGCTTATATCACCTGAACAAATAAATGTTTTACTATGACGGCGTGGGCATGTTGGTTGATCCGGAGGGTCTTGCCCAGTGGCGGGCACGCCCTTCCGCGCACGGTGCCGCTTCTCCACACCGAAGGGCCCCGCGCTGCCGGTGGTCCGCGCGCCCGGCAGGCGATGGCGGGGGTCACCTGTGCCTCTGTCTGCAGCGTGGGGCGGGCGAACGTCTCCTGCTGCCCGCGGAGGCCCCGGGGCTCTGCTGAGCGAGCGGCAGCGAGCCGTGCCCGGCCCCGGCCCGCGGCCACCGGTGCCGCCTGCCCGGGGCGACCAGCTGGGTCGGGCACCGATGCGGCCAGAGAGCCGCCCGGCCTTGCCCCTTTGGCTGGGTGAGGGCGCGGGCGTTGAGCGGAGACGGAGCACCCCGTCTGCCCCTGCCCGCCGCGGGGAACGCCCTGGGGCACCAGGGCTGCTGGCCCCGCGGAAGCCCCCTCCCTTGCGGCCTGGCGAGGACCTGGGACGTGGCGGGTTATGGCATGGCGGGCTCCTGCAGCACCAGGAGTGCCATGCAAACAGGCAAAGCACCGAGCACCGGTGTGCCGCTAGCTCTTGTGCTGTGTCGATTTTGATCAGGAGTTGGACTCATCACTCTTATTCTCACAAACCGTGATTGGGGATCTTTCTGGCGCTGCACGTAGCCTGGATTTTATGTGGAATATAACAACAGCACGTATTGCTCTTCCCTTTCCTAGTGTAATTGGGGCTTGAATTCTGGAAGAGGATGAGCCCAAAATAAACTGCTTTTCAATAAAATGTTTAGTGGAAATTGAGTCCACAATCTCATCACCTCTCTTACTGCAGACCAAAGTGACTTCCCTGGTGAAATTGCAGGACAGCTGACCTTTCTCAGAGCAAGCAGATGACACTCGGGTCTGCGAAACAGCCGGGCAGAGTGAATCTGTGACTCAGAAGTGTGAGTTACAGGAAGAGCTGAGAGGCTGCTGCTTCCTTTTGACATCCCGCATTAGGCTGTGCAGCTGCTGAAGCCCTTATTAAACCAACAAGCTCCAAACTCTTGCTGCACAGACCGTATCAGCTCTCAGGATTTCATTTCACATTAATATCATGTTATTACCCTCATTCAATGGCTCCAATTTCAAGCTTTCATGCACATAGCAGAGCTGCTTTTCCCTTGCTGATTCCTTTTTATATCCATTTATTTAATTGTCAAGGTAAGTTCCACCTGTCAGCTCAATGTTAGTTAGAAATCCAACTTTTGCTGTGGCAAGATTTGCTGAAGTTGTGAATCAAATTTTCAAAAAGCCCCTGGAAGGTCTGTGGAGTAGAGCATGCCAGCTGTACACGGTCATTAACAGTCCTGCTGGTGGACCAGCAACAGGGGCTGCTTTGCCTAGGATGGCCTTGGTAGCATTTCATCCGTACATTCAGAGATTAGAGGAATATCATCGTATCAACAAGCGAAAATGACCTGTTGCAGAGACCTGGAACCTGGATACTTACTGAAGAATCATGCAAATCATCTCAGTCGATAAAGCTGAAAGAAATTCTGGCCCACGAACAGCACTTTCTTATTCCTGGTGGGCCCTGCACCAGCTGACATTCTGGGCATCGGCATCCTCAGCCCAGCCGGGGACGCGGGGTGGGCTTCTCTCCAGAGAAACTTTCGCTGTGAGTGACTCCGTGGGCCTGACGCCACTCGGTGGTCAACACCTCGGTGCTGCCACTGGTGCTCACCGAAGTAAATGAATGGGTTAATACCGGAAAATGCTTTTCTTAATAGGTTGGGAGAGGTCAGGAGAACCTGTCTACAGGCACCGAGGAGCTGGTGGTGAGTCAGTGGCCCAGGAAAGGCAGACGGGGGTGCAGCAGCCCCCGCCCCAGCAGCCTCCTGGGGAGCTCAGGCTCGCAGGCATCCCGGCACGCTGCTCGCAGGGTCTGCGTGAAGCCCAGGCGATGGTGGTGTGATGGATTACGTCTTAATGCTATTCCAGGGCATCTTCAGTGAGAAAAGCCCAGATGTTACAGCCTGCCAGCATTCGTTACTGCAGCGTGCACTCAGCTCTTGCAGTCCCGCAAGGCACTAGGGAGAGCTAGTCAAGAATTTTCTGATTAAACCTTGTTTTCACAGAAATACACAGATTTATCATGGTCTTATTCTGGTTTTGTTGTTGTTTTTTTTCTTTTTTTTTCAGCGGGGGAAAAATTAATTGAAGAAAAACTTTCTGTTCAGAGACAAATTAAACCCTAGAGCACCCTGTAGAGGATTGGTTCCTGGGAAGTGGGAAACCAGATTTGATTAGATTTGCAGTGAGGATGTGAATCTCCGTTTTCCATGTCTAATGCAAAGTTCACTCAATATTGGCCCCAAACTGTAACCCCAAATTAGTGCGGGCATTTTTCCTCCTCCTCCCTGCTTCTGGCAGGAAGCAATTGCCTCACCACGTTCTTACTGCAACCGGAGGACTGCAGTGAGGGCTTCAGTCTTACTCAGCTGCCATGAATTGCTAATGAGTTACGGATGACTATTGCTGCACGGCACAGCTGGGCCTTTGGCTGCTGTGCCTGGGGTTCCCTTTTCCTGCTGTCCCAGGAGCGAGGATTGCAGAAGTGCCCTCGCACTGCGCTTCAGAGAGAGAGGCCGTGTCCTGACTGCGGAACAGCCTTACCGCGTGGCCTGAACCTCACCGCGCTGAGAGAACAGCGAGGTGCCCTGGTTTAACCATTGCAAATAGGGGCTCAGGCTGTCCCAGCAGAACGTGCTGCCCCGGCCCCGAGAGGCCGTTCTCTGTACGTCTCTGTGTCCTGTGAGTGAAGACGTGCTCTTTTCACGCTGATGGCAGAGTGCCGTTTTCACAAACCTGTGTACCAGGCAGACAAGCCTAATGCGTGAGGAGGCATGGACCCAGGGACCGGTGCTGAGGATGCCTCCTTAGGATTAACCAACACCGCGTTTAATAGACACTGCTAACAACTTACTTGGTCTTTTTTGGTAGATTTTTTTTGTTTGTTTGTTCCATTTTGGGGTTTTTTGTTTTCTTTTACTCTCCTGGAAACTTCATGAGACTATGGAAGCACTTCCAGGCTGCACTGCCAGGTTGTCCACCTGCCCTCGGATGGCCGGGTCCTGGGGCAGCAAGGAGTCGGCTCCTCCGGGATGTTTCCGCCTGGGAGGGGAAGTGCACGGCGCAGGAGTTGTGTGCGCTGCAAGCCAGCCTCCTGATGGCTACCCCGGCTGCGGGATTTCCAGAGGCACTTTTACGGAAGTCTGAAAAACCGTCCATTTTGTTCACGCATCCAGTGCCAGTGCCTGTTGTCTGTTTAGCATGTGTGTGGGAAGAAAACAGCCAAAGAACCTGCTGAGTCCTACTCACTGCGATGCTGGTAAATATCCTCCTGCCCTTACCGACTCAGAGAGTTCATTTTACAAGATCTGCGCGCTGGTTGCTCCCTACGCACCCCTGCAGACCACCTGCAGCCGCTGTGCGTCATGGTGTGTGACAGTACCCCTATGCATCTCCTGCTTAGTGTGGAACTAGCTCACCTCCCGAGATCCCCCAGCCCCAGGAACTGGGACGCTTCGGCACAACCCAGCGTGCCACTAGGAAGTCTTTGCCGTGGGCTGGCTTGTGTGGCAGCCCTGCCTGTTGTCCCTGCACGTGGTAAGGTTTTACACCACTTGATTTCCGGAAGCATCATCACTGGCCATTTCTGAAACAGGATTTCCTTTGCAGTTGTTTGTTTCCCATTGCAGTTAGTAGTCATTTCTCCTAGCTTGGTCTAAGACCACGGTTAATGGGCTCCCTGGACACGTGCAAGCACAGTCCCCTCTCAGTGCTCCTCCAGCCGGGGGCTGCAGACAGGCTTGTCCTCGGTGCGAGGTGGAACGTCTGCCGGTGGGCTGGGGGAAACTTAAATGGGACACAAACAGGCTGCCCTGGCTCCGTTTCTTGCTGCCTCTCCTGTTTCCTTCTGTCCTGTCAGAGCCTACCGCAGACTCGGAGCCTGCTGCAAGAGTTTGGTGGTGAAGGCTGTGGCACGTTCCTGCTTACACGCTGGTCCAGGGCTGCTCTCCAGCGTCAGCTCTGAAAACTCATCAACGAAAGCCAGTGGGAGAGAAGACGAGGTGGTAACATGTGGTCAAGGAAGCCCCCAGGACAGCCGCTGCTGCCAGAGCTGCTGGTGCTCCTTACCCACGGGGGACCCCAGGGAGGCCCCAGGAAAGCACACGTTGTCCATGGACCACAGAAGGACACCAGGCAGCTGCTGAGCCTGCTGTCAGCCCCCCGGCACCCTTTCAACACCTTGCAGGGGGTCTGTGTGTGCCAGAGTACTGCCAACAATAGCAGGATACAGCGTCTTTGTACAGGGTGATGACACCTTTCCCAGCTGCACAAGATGGACACAGTGACAGAGCAGAATTTTGTCTTCATCCAAAAAGCCTAGTGGAAATTAAAAGGATGGGAATTGAATACAGAAATAGTCCGACAGTGGGAATCAGGAGGACTCGGAATGGTGACTGGAGACATTCAGTCCCCTCCTTTCCAATTGCAGGGAACAGCGTCCCATAATCTTGGGAATCAGGCCCTGCTCAAAGCCTAGTTAGATCGCTCCCCTCTGCAAATCCTCCTGAGGGATCTTTCCAAGATGTCCATCAGACATTTCTATTTGTTGCCTGCTCATGCCATTGCTTTTTTGCTGATATTGCCTCATAACACAGATAACTTTTTTCCACTCCTAGGTGTTTTTCTTACTAGCATACCTGTAGACTGTGTCATACCTGCTCTTGTTCAGCTGGTTTCCTTTACTCCCTCCATCCCCCTTGTAATTATTCCTGTTCCACCTCCTGCTGCCCCCCCGCAACTCCTCTTTCTTCACTCTGATAGTTGGGCTATTGCACACCAAGGCAAAATTTGCACGGTGTCACTGCGACCACAGTTACGGCTCAGTGGGAGGGTTTGCGTGGGCTGTGGTTGCCCGTGGCTCTGTATCCGTTCCTCCCGGACTGCCCCTGTGGAAGGGGCCACTGCTCAGGGCCAGGCTGGGCGGGCATCCACCGTGTCTTCGGGCTGACTGTGCACTGCGACTCGCTCATCATCTCGGGCATTTTTTTCTACAACACCTATTACATTACATAGTCATGTCTCAGAAAATCTTTAGTACTCTGCCCTAGGATACCAGGCTCCGTCAGGTGTGGAAAGCAAACACATTAGACTGTCCCAGGGCAAGAGAAATACCAAGCACAACCATGCCCGTGTCCCAGAACAACCTGTGCAGCAACAGGTTTGAGGGACAGGATTGAGAGCAATGAAGATGCCTTTCCTCCAGAGTACGTGCAGTATCAGCCTTCCTTGCCAGTGAAAATGTGTGCAACTGTCAGCACAGATACAGTGAGAATGACTGGGTACGCTGGGAAATCGAGGCAAGGAACTACCTGCAGTCCCTCTACCGAAATGCCAGCTGTCTGCTGCCATCTCCTTTGGAATCAGCACCATCGCTCTTGGTCCTGCCTGCGGGGAGCAAGCGACAGTCCGCGTCCCCAAAACCCAACCGAGGTAAGAGGAAGGAAACTGCCTCTTAACCTTGGTGATGAGTACAAGTTTCAAAATATTCAGAAGATGGTCTTTGACCAAGTGGGTAAACAGTATGGGAATGTGGAAATGATTCCCAGTAACCTAAGTGATACATTCCCAGTGCTGCAATCTCATTGGAAGTGGTGCTTTGAACAAAAACTGTTTCAGCAAAACCATAGCTATAGCTTACAGATACCAGACACGAGTAACTCCCTTACCTGTACTGACGAAGATTGAAACCAAGAGGTCAAAACACAGTTTTAATCTATTAAAGAAGTATTTCAGAGATTCTGTGGTGAAGAAAAAAAAAAAGGAAAAAAATTGCCAGAACTGGGGATAAAGCCTAGAAGACACAGGGACGAGTGGTCATAAATTTGTCCTGCCCTTTTCCTCGCACCTCTGGCAGCTCAGGCCGGCGTCCCAGCGGAGTCTGCCGGCTGCTGAGCGGGGTCTCGGGAGGCGCGGGGTGCCCTGCCTCTGCGGGGCGCGGGGTCCCGGCGCAGGGACTGCACCAGCCCCGTCCCACAGCCCCGGCTCTGCGCGGAGCCCTCGCTGGGAAGGGCTGCACAGAGCCCTGTGCCACGCCTGGGGACGAGCTGCGGCAGGGCACGGCGCGAGGCACATGTTAGTGTGTTAATTGCGGCCACCGCCCGTGAATTAAGACACCTCCCCGTGCGCTGGTTTGGCACTGGAGGCAAGTGTTGGTGACGCAGCATTGGTTATCAAGGAGCAGAAGGCCCAGCCATGCATTCCCGTGCCACACGGCTGGTGCTGACCCCCCCTTTCCACCCTGCCGACAGCCCCTCTCTGGCGTCCGCTTTTCCAGCCGCTCCCTGCCAGGTCTCATGTACCATGAGTGCAAAGAGAAAAGTCAGGGGGTGAGTTAGAGCCCCCAGAAGGGGGACGCGAGGGGTTGTCACTGCCTGTTAGTCTGCCCGAGCAGAACGTGTCCCCGTGCCTCTGTACCCGTGATACATGCACGCTGCCCAGGAAAGACCACGCCAGAAACTCCAGCAAAGGGCAAGCTGCCTTCAGGGGCACTAAGGTGAGGACTCGGGGCACCAAAAAGCTTCCCAGGCAGGTTCATCCGTCAGCCTGCGACAGCACGTTTTTAGGAGAGGTCGCACTGACCTTCCCAACAGCACAAGGAAGCTGCAAACGCCCCAGAAGGTGCCTTCCTCGGAGCAGTCCCACCACTGGGCTGCAGCCCCTCCTGCGTTACCGCGGGCTCGGGGTCCCGGGCGAGAGCTCTCCGCTCTCGGTGAGTCTGGGGGCTGCCAGGGGACCTGCACAAACGGAGGCGGTGAGTGCACCCTCCAGTGCGCCCGGCTGAGATACACTGGGAGGTCTGAGGCCAGTGGGAAAAAACTTTAATCTTTGAATTGTAGGCCACCTTTTAGGTTACCACGTTTTCCAGTAGCTTTCTCCATAAATTATTTTGTATACATGAAATCTGAGGTGGACTGGTTCAGCGTTGACACAAGCCATTGGATGACGGTTGTCAAACAGGCTCCTAAGAGACCTTCCCTGGCTACAAGACAGTAAAAAATGTGTGAGATAAGGAGGACGTCAACGTGCTGCTGTCATCTGCCTTGATGCAGACGTTTCACTGTTGATTAATGACATGGCAACCCCTTTCTCCAGTTATGTTGGAAATAATGTAGTCCTTTGGAATTACTTCAAGTTGCAATATCCACTGCCGCATCTGTGCTCATGCTTCTGAATGGCAGTAATTACACAGCTCTTGAACATTCATTCTTTTCTGAGTGGTCTAATATTCATCTTCATTATTTAGGAGTATTCATCCCTAAAAAATTGTCTGACCTTTAAAGTCCTAAAACTCTACTGAATTTTAAAATACAAGGAATCTAATCTGTGTCTGGACAGATCTCCTGTCACTGTCTCGGAGGACAAATGTGGTGGTAGCGGGTAATTCCCTGCTGGGACTGAACCTTTCCTGAACGTTAGAGAGAGAAACAGGTTTTTGTGTATCGGCATTTTGTGCCCAGCCTCTGGGGGAAAGGCGGGGGAGAGGGAGGACTTGTGTGGTCCTGTACTGCCTCGCCAGCTGCTGACCGAGTGGTTCGGGCTGGAAGTGGGGAGAAACCTTCCCCCTCTGTGCAGCGGAGCCGGGAGGAAAGCCATTGGGATCTCTGTCCATGGAGGTTTGTGAGAGCCACGGGGCAACCCCTGAGCAACCTGGTCTGAGCCCAGAGCTGCTCGCACTGAGCAGGGGCTGGGGCAGAGACGCCCCCCGGGGTCCCGTCCCACCTGGGCAATCCTGTGTTTCTGCGAGTCTGCGCAGGACCAAGGGGTGCTCTTGGCCGAAGGTAACGGTTATGCTGGTTTGGTTCACTTTGCTTCCGAGTTTACTTCCTAAGGAACAGTCATGCCCTGGCCACGGCAGCGCATCGCCCTGTGCTGACTGGGACTGATGGGGAAGGGAAGTTACACGCATACCTGCAGAGGAGGGGACGGCACTGCCTTTGGGGAACGGCCGTTCCCACCGCTTCCACCACTCCGTCCATACAAGTTATTTCAACGTTTTGGCTTGCCATTGTGCAATTTTCTTGAACGGGCAAGTATAGCACTAATGGTCTTCTCGCATCAGCTGTCATTGTGCTTGGCAATGGCACCGCTTGGTAGCTTTCTATGGTGACCAGCCTGCACCCACAGCATACTCAAAGAGAAGAGGTGAGTCAAGGTGTGTGTGATTTTCAGGTAAAACCAATGTGCTGTAAATCAGTGCTGATGCATCTCAGGCCTCTTTTATAGAACCTTTGGTAAGGGGTCTTTTTAAGACAAAGCAGAACAGCAGTCTTCGCCAGCAGCAGCATGATGGCCACCACGGGGCGCGGGGCTGGCGTGGGGCCGGGAGCCTCTCCCGCGCCGGCACAGCCTTGGGAAATTTCTTGGAAGTCCTTCCCTCGCCTTCCCAGGTCCTGCCCAGATATGGTGGGGGTTTGGGTCTGAATCAGCAGTAAAGTGAATGCAGCATCACCAGCAGCGCCTGCAGCAGCGGGGCTCTTCCCCTCCCGTTGCTGTTTGCCTTTTGTGGCCCTCCTTGTTCGGGAGGGAGGGAAGGCGAGTCCTTCACATTACGGCTAGCTGATAGCCAGCTTTCCGAGCACATCTGCCACCAGTTCAGTCTTGAACCCCCCTGCCTTGGCACATAACTCATTGTCTCGGTTAATTCAGTCTGCAGGAGACGCGGGCGTCCCTCTGCACCCGCCTGCTCCCCTGCTGTGACACTGAGTCTCCGCAGCCCAGCGGGTCCCGGCAGAGTGTGACATCCCCTCCCAGGGCAGGCGTGGGCTGCTAGCTAACCCGCTGCAAGGGGAAGCGCATGCTACGTCAAAAGCATCTCCAAAATACCAAACGCGCACTTGTGTTTTCTCCCAGGGTTTCACATTGTCTGTGCCTTGTCCTAGGGCGATGAAGCCCAGCACCGGCCAACAAGCGGTGCCTGTTGCAGCTGGAGAGATGAGGATGACAGAGACCAGCTGTCTGCCCTCCCAGCCCACAGACCAGCCCTCCAGCGACCTGGTATAAAAGTGGCCCAGCTGGGGCTGGGGAGGGAGATAAGGAAGGGGGGGGGGGGGGGTGAAGGGGCTGCATTTGATTTTATTTGTGAAACTGGGCCAGGAGCAGCTTAGTGCACACGAGCAAAGTTTGTCTGCTTTGCTGGGATGAAGAGATGCCATCCCAGAGCACGTCCTGGACAGCCTCTTCCTTCGGGGTGGGTGGCGAGAGCCCTGTGCAGGTGCTGCCCGTGCTGGAGGAAGGAAAGCAGCCCCAAAGCCTGAGGGTGGCTCTGACTTGTGCCGTGCTGCACGGGCAGGCAGGAGAGCACGCGCAGGTCAGTGCTGGTGCTTTGGCTGGGTTTGTGTGAACAGCTTCTTTCCAGCTGCTCTATAACCCCCCAGGGCCAGCTCTTCACAAAACTTACGGATTTTTGGATGATAATAGATGGTGGGAAGCTGAAGATCCAAGGCAGTGTGGTTTCTTGCACAGGCATCAGGGCTCCTGGCTCTGCTAAGTCGCTGTTTCATGTGCGTCACAGAAACACTGTGCTGGGTGAGAGCAACGGCTCTGTCCCTCTGGGCTCTGCCCTCAGACTAGGTGGGCTCAGTTCCCTTGTTTGATGGGATGGTCTAAGGCTGTTGAGCTTCTGTTTCTGGGTGGTATTCAGTGCTAGGAATGCAGGACTCCAGATGTCTAGTGCTTTCCCCAGCCAAGCAAACAGCCTGCTGAGTTTTTGTCTCCTTGGCTGTAAAAGAGGGGGGTGAGGGATTGTTCTCTTGTCTTTGTTGTTTTTTTACTTTCTCTGATCTCTTACTGCTTTTGCGTTCGGGAGGGTGTGGAGGGTGGCAGTGCCGGGGGGCCTGCAGGCACTGGGCTCGCTGGGATGGTGTGAGAAGGGGACCAGGCTGGCAAGCACACCTCTGGGCTGGGCTGGAGGGCTCAGCTCCTGTGTCAGATTGCTCCTCTCCTACCCTGAGTGTTGGCTGCGTCTAACGGTAACTGCAAAACCCAGTGCAGTCCATGGCTTGCTTCTCAGAGGTGTTTTGGCCCCCAGGGCAGGCTGCCCACCCAGCGTGTCTGGGTGTGCTCTGTGCTTGCTGCCGATGTGCTTCCCTCTGAACCCTGCAGCCTTCACAACCCCTTTAGAGGAAAGATTTCGTTCCCTGCAAGTGTGTTGTTTGTTGTGCAGTTCACCAAAACCAGAGAAAGTTTAAAATCAAATACGTGTGTCTAGCATTTTTGTCAGGTTGAAACCAGTTAAAACAGGTAGGTGGAAGACAAACACTTAAAAGAACATTTATTTTGTAATTACATTAAAAAAACATTCTTGAAGTAAAAAAATAGTTGTAGCTTCCTGAGAAAGCTTCTTTCTTTATAAAATCTAACCTGGGGTTCAGATTGACCTGGCAGTCCTTGCACAGAGGTTCATAAAATACATTCAAAAAAGTAGAGGAGGGTAGGCAGCCGGAGGAAACCCGTGGCTTTCCGTGCGGTGGCAGTCCCTGGGTGCTCTCAGCTTGGTGCTGGTACGCTCTGCAGCGCACTGCCAGCTGCGTGCTGTGAAGCTTTTGAAGTTGTTAAATAGCGAATATATCTGACACCACAATTAGAGTAATCTCTGGAGAATAATCGTGCTATAAAGCACAACTGTGAAGACCGCTATTTTAGAATATGCTGCATTGTAGTTCCTGTTACTTGTGCTGGATAAACTTTTGCCTGTAACTGTTGAATAACAATGCTGCACTTTAAACAGGGTTGAAATATATTTGTGTATTTTTGCTGATGTAGTAGATAAATACAGTGCACCAGTATCTTTTCTGTCCCTATTACTCCCTAACATTAAATGAACAAATAACTAGTCTAGCTCGTATGTGAAGATGCAGGTTATACTTCAAAGTGATACAGCAGGGTACAAATTGTAAATAGCGTTTTTGACAGGCTGCAATAAACTGAACGTAAAAAATCCCTGCAATATAGAAGAGCTGAATCTGTTTCTTGTTTGGAAATAGAGGCAGCATTATTAATCGTGCACGGACTTCGCCCGAGGGACGTGGGCACGCTGGCCCGGCGTGCTCCGGCTCTGCGGAGGTGTGAGTGCCTGCCCCGCTCTCTGCCCTTCCCATGGCGCTGGCTGTGCTGCCCCATTCCCCTCTCCCAGCCTATCCGCAATTAGGCAAAACTGCTGTCTAATGGCAGTGTAGAACAACGCATTACTGTGTGCTTTAGATGCAGGAAACAGGAATTCGACTAATAAATGACAGGTGAAATGCAGCAGTAAGAGGGGACAGAGTGCTGCACCAGCAAAGGTACAGCACTAGCCCCTTGGTTCAGGCTGCCTGCTGTAAAAACTGGGACTTTGGTTTACGGTGCATGAGAGGGTGTCGGGGGAGGCTGCCCAGAGAAATCTGTCTGTCTGCTGGCGTTGAACGCAGTGCCTGGATCTGCTGGGTGCGCGCAGCCTCAGCACGCTGCTGCTGGGCCGTGGCAGAGGACGTGCACGTGGCTGCAGTGCAATAATTAACACCAGCTCTGTGCATGCTATCCCTAAGGCAAAGTCTGGCTTGAACGGTGCAGAGGAGAGCGTGGTGGGACAGGCAGTGTCTCGGAGGGGACCTCCCGGTTCATCACCGGTTGCTGCTGGTGGCAAAGGCTGTGTTCCCGTTGCTGTAGTTAATGGCAGATCATCAGTCCCTTTCCAGCCCTAGCTGGTCAGGGATCTGAAATGTAATGCTAAAATAAGATCTAAAGCGTGATGCAGGTGAAGAGCGGAGGCTTTTCTGCAGTAAGAGCACACTGGTTTTGGTGCGGTTCAGCTGTGGGGTCGTGGCTGCTAGCTTCATCCCTAAATGCCTCGGAACACAAGGAAACGCTCTATAACTTTTGTGATACTGAGAGGAGGACTTGGTAAATGGAAACATTCAGAAATAACCTCGCAGAAGAACCCCATTTCCTGGCTGCTGCTGTGGCCCCGTGAAGAATCGGCACAAAGCATCCTGGCAGAGCTGCAGCCGGACGGGGTGCTGCTGCCCGGCGCAGCTGGGATGCCAGGAAAAAGGCGGTTGGCTCTGCTAGAGTCCTGTGAGAGCTCCTGATGTTAAACTGCTTCCTTCCACTACCTGTTTACATTCAAAATTGCCACATAAATGCAGCTACAGGTTAATTGTTCTTCCTAGATTAACAAAATCATGTGACCTTTTGAAACTAGGATAAATGTATATTCCATGCTTAGGTCTACAGTACAAATCTGTATATTACAAAAACTAGCACAGCCTTTAGTTGGGCCTCCCAGACAAGCGTGCTTTTTCTGCTTATGAACTAATGCCTGCAAAAGCATGAGTACACACTGTACGTACTTACCCCTGCCAGTGGCAATGGCATACGAGGAAGGGTGTGTGACCCAGAAAGAGGGAGCATGTGTCAATGTGGCTTGTTTCTCTAGCTCTGTGAAATCGTATTTCCATAGTTCCCCTGAAACCAGAGTCCCGGGTGCTGGGTGAGCAGGGGCAGAGCCCAAGGGCTTGCGCCCCACGGCTTGGTCGGTCGGTGCACAGCCAACTGTTCGATGCAGAGCTCCCGAGGTGCGCTGCGTTGCTGGAAGCCCCTTCGCTGCTGGAAGCTGGAGGAAAGCCAGCATTTGATCCTACCTACTTTTTAATTATTTTTTTAGTAGCCCTTGTGCCTCCTGTCAGATGGATGGGCACTCTCATGCTGGGGCTTTCTGCCCCCAGCTGCAAGCGTGACTGTGGGGGCACCTCCTGGTGCTGAGCTGTGGGGCTCTGCTCCCTGCCCGGGTGTGGGGAGCGCTGGGGGGAGCTGCTGGGCTTGCTGTGGTCTGAACAGGTCTGAGGCTTGGGCAATGGATGCACACGTGTGCAGGGGCTCACACACCGATCCCACCCATGTGTGCAATACACGGCAAGGCGTGCTGTTTGGCCAGGCTACCAGGGGTCAGGCTGAAGGCAACGGCAACGGCGAGCGTGCACGTGGACATCTCCTCTCCAGAGGTGCAACAGCTGACTTGGTTTTATGTAGACACAGAAACTCTGAGATTTCCTTTCCTCTGCCCACACAGAAGCAAACCCTGACCTGTTGAGCATGGGATGCAGGCAGGTCCCCTCGGACTGCCGGTGGCCCTGGCACACTCTGTGCATCTTATTAACTTGTGCTGGGTGAGTTGCATGCTTTTTTCTGCTCTGCTCCTTCTGTGTTTGCTCCATGAAAACCCATCCAGCTGCTAAATATTTTCCACCTTCACCCTCTTCGAAATAAACAACAGCAGAAGCTGCTGTTGCGTGGTGGCAGGTGGAGTGTATGAAATGCTCTCTCTGCTGAAGGTTTGCGTGGTGCAGAGCAAACACTGCAGTTCTTGCTCTTTAGGGGAGGCGTCAGCTCAGAGCCAGGGCAGGCTCTTGCTTCTGCACCTCTGCCAGGAAAGGGCTTGTGCAGCATCTTGCCGCAAAGGGCTCTGTTGGGGTCATTTTCCTCTCGGTGTCACCAATACCAACCGCTGTGCTAAGCGTCATGACAAATGCCGTGCTGGGGAGCAGACCCCGGGGAGGTGGCAGGAAAGGCTCTGGCCACTGGCCCTGGGTTCCCAGCTCCAGGGGAGAGGCAGTTTCAGCCTGAGGGCTGTGTGGGAGCAAGCAAAGGGATTGCCTTGCGCAGCCTGTCCCAGCGGTGCCTGGCACTGACCCCTCCTGCCCTGGCCAACCTGTGATGCCTGGGCCAGCGGCGCTGCTGGCAGCAGCTCCTACCTGCACGCTGCTTCTCCCTCTCACGGCCCATGTGCACGGCGACAGTTCTTGTGATGAGGAAAAAAGTGTCTGAATATATTTGAGCATTGCCCTCGATGCTGTGTGGGTCAAAGCGGAATAGGATGGCACAGCAGAGACTTGTAGAAGGTGCACAGAGGGTTGTGTGCGTGCTCTTGGGTGAAGGGCTTTCCTTCATCTTTCCCTTGTTCCTTCAGACTCTGACTTGCTGCTGTAACATGAACTTGTAGACAGGCTCAGGGTTCAGCCTCTGAACAGAAATGAAAAGCCAGTTTTGAAGCTTTTCAGAATACGGTTCCTCCCTTTCTCTTCTGTTTTGCCTTTATAGCCAATACCTGGTGCAATTCAGAGATTAACTGGTTTCCCACGATGGCATTAAATACTTGGCTTTGTCTCCACACCACCAAGATGACCTGTGCTGAGCGACGTCAAGCAGAGCTCAATTGCCCGGGGAGTGCTGGTCCCGCAGCCCTGCCTCGCCGGGAGCAGACGCGCCGGGCGCAAGGCGCAGGTGTGGGCAGGAGTGCCGGCGTCTCCTCCTCTCGCAGCGCCGGATCCGCCGCTCGGCCCCCGGCACGCGTAACCCTCCGGCAGACCGAGCTCTCCGTCTGGAGAGAGGCAGCGGGCGATGGGGAGTGCTATTTTTACGTCTCGCCTGCCTGTCGTGATGGTGCGGATGCCGGCGCGGAAGCAGCGTTCGCGCGGCTCAGCCCACGCAGAGGTATTTTTGTGCTGGAGGAATGTGTGGGTTTTGTTGCCGCCGCGTTCCTGGAGTGCCGACGGGCATGGCTGGCAAAACACAGCCCCCTGCTCAGGGGGTGAAGGCTTCGCCTGGGGCTAGCCTTCCCAGCTTCTGGCAGGACCCGGTTTCCAGTGCTGCCGGATGCTCAGCTGACTGCCCTCGCTGCGTGCGGGAGTCGGTATCCCAGTCTAACACCTGGTGTTGGGTGGGCAATCACAGGCAGGGCTGGCTGGAGATGGGAAACGGACGCTTCTGCACCCTGTCCCCAGAAGAATGACCCCCGCCCCAACTCAGAGCTGTCATGAGCAAGAGTGCGTGCGGAGCGCTGGACCAGGCACAGCTTTGCTCCGGCAGAGAAAAGGGCTGCCTGATTTCTGGGAGTTGCTTGCGGCGGCCGGTGAACACGGCCCGTGTGCTCAGCTGAGAGCGAGAGGGCTTTGGCTGATCCCAGGCAGCACGTCCGTGACCCAGAGGACAGGGCTGCAGGCCTGAAGGAGCCAGCGCGAGGCGCAGAGCTGAGGAGTGCTGCGGGGGCTGCGCGGCACGGGCGGGGGGACGAGGGCGTGCAGGGCTGCTGAGATCTGTGTGCGCGGCGGCGCGGAGGGCACGGACCACGGGGGCTTCAGCCTGGCGAGGTGGGCAGGCTTGCCTCTGCTCCTCGGAGGGCTGCGGGGGCTTCTCCCTGGCTGCGGGTCCAGCTCTGCCTCCCTCTGTGAGAGGAGGTGGGCAGGCTGGGCGGTCCAGGGATGGCATGGTTAGCCACCTGTAAAAATACTCTCTCAGGAAAGAGCAGGTGATTTACTTTTTGGATTAAATATAAACCAAGAATTGACATTTTGGGACTGAGGGCTACCAAATGTGCTAGCAGTCTTCAAATGTGTTTCAAGGAAGAAGGGGGATGGTGATTGAAAGAGGAAAGGAATGATCTGCTCGGTGTCTCTGAGGGACGGGGAAAGGCCTCACGGGCTTGCAGAGCAGGTGGCCCGGAGCAGAGAACGGGGAACTGCCGAGGTGGTGGGGCTGGGGGGCCCGGGCCAGCGTGCTCTGGAGGACTGTCAGGTCTTCAGGAGACTTCTTCCAGGGCAGAGACCTCTGCCAGGAACAGCGCAGGTCCCGCTTGGGCAGAGCGCTCTGAGGCCATTTCCTGCTATTCTGTCATTCTGTGATAAGAAAAAGTACTTCCCTCTAAACAGAAATCTAAAGTTGGAAGGAAACCAAACGAACTGAGGGACTCTCTTTTTTCATGAACCCATCGCATTTGTCTTTGCTGCTTTTAAGTAGCTGTTTTGCCCAGCATGCAAAATGAGGAGCAAGTCTGTGGCTGAAGCCTCTTGTCCCACTGTGCCCCTACAAAGGTGCCTTGAGGTGGATCTAGGGGAAGAGTCTCAAATCACACTAGCAATCCCTTTCGAAGGAATGGGTGGAAAGGAGGAGTTCAGCTGCTAAGAGAATGGCGGTTTTCTCTTCAGAAGACAAAAGTGCGCAAGCAGGCACTTACGGAGCACTAAAACAAGAGACCCCACTACCGAATGATCCTGTTACTGAGCATGTACAGGGCACGCAGTACCCTCTGGTTAAAAAGGCTTTCCTTCGTCGCATTTCACTATTCCAGCTACAACATGTCACCTTGGGCTGGTTTGGAAGATGCTGACAGTGACTACAAGTGCAAGGAAACCATCGCAGGAAACATCGCAAAGACTGGGCATGAATCTTGGGGCCCCTTTTTACATGTAATTAAATGGTGCTGGCAGTAAGGTGAGTGCCTGTGGTGCTCCACTGCTGCACTCTGTGAGGATAATTGTGGTCACCACGCAGCTGGCTTCCAGCTTGTGTGACTTCTCCGGGTTGAAGGCTCCAGGGTTTATCCCACCGGAGTTTTCCTCTGGCGCGGCAGAACCGCCCTGGGCTGTGCCAGCGCGGTAGCTCCACATTTCGCTTGCCGTGTGTTTAGGTACCGCCCTAGGGAGCCGCCTCCGCTTGCCGCGCTCTGTCTGTCCTTCTGCCGCTGTAGAGTTTGGGACGTGTCTGCCCCACCGGGGAGGTACTCGCTGCCACTTCAGTCATTCTGCCCGCTTGGTTCTAATATCAACAATAACTGCGGAGCAAAATCAAGTGTCCTTAATAGGCTCTTGTGGGGATTTTATCAAAAGGCATTTGCAATTCTTCAGGCATTTTCCTTCTGCTTTATATAAAGTGTATTTGTGGCATGAAACAACAGTGACTGTCACTTATGATAAAATACTTATTACCATTCACGGCAGCGCTGGCCACTGCGAAGCCAAGTGCATGAAGAGAGTGGTGAATACTGAGTGGGTGCTCAATCATGATGGTTTTCTTTCGCTCAACAGATTTCACAGCGAAGTTGCCCAGGATTGCTATTTTAACAAGCTCCCTTCCTCTCTCTCCTGGGCCAGTTTAAGAAGAATCCCAAATGGCTTGTCTCTCCAGCTGCGGAAGTGCGGTCTGGCTCCGGCAGTGACCTTGCCCTGGCTGGGCACCCCAGCCCAGGGTCCGAGCCGTTAGTGCCTTCCGTCTACCTGGCACACTCGGCTCAGGTGGCTGGGGTGGAGGAGTCTTTTTGAAAACCCAAATCCCTGTGATTCCTTAAAAAAAAAAAAAATCAATGTCACTTAAGAGAATTGAGCAGAGCTGATTAGAGGTTTGTAGAAGGTTGTATGTTGGTAATTTTTTTACGTGGAGGAACTAGGGATGGAGTAGGAAGGGTTTTTTTCTGGTAGATTCCATCCTTGCATGGTGAAATAGTAAAATCCAGTCCACCTCTGACCCAGGCAAATGCATTCCAGTTTCCAAGCACATACTGATGCTTTAAAGAAAAAGAGGAGGAGGAGGGGAAATCTACAACACTTTAATAGTATGTTTTTACATTAAATCTTGATTATCTTTCTTCCAGCAGGGGTGTGGGATACCACTTCATTTGCATGCTGCTGAGCAGCTAGATGCTTTGGAGCACAGCGAAACACTGAGACACCTGATGGCCTGGCAGCGTCCAGCGAAAGGATGGGAGGGCTGGGGAGAGAGGGCCTCGGTTCCACTCCCGTTACCCTGCTGAGGTCCCCAGAAGTGCAGGCTGGCTCCCCGGGTGTCGTGGTGAGGACGAGGCCCAGCCGTGCCGGATCGCTGCCTCGGAGCGTGGCCCCAGGCAGGTGCCTCCGAGTCGCAGCGCTTCCTTCGCCGAGGGAGGAGGCGAGGGAGGGGGTGCCCACCCACCCCCGACCCACCACCACCTCTGAGCATCAACCCGCTGCCGCCTGTCTGAAGCTGCGGGCTGCCTGCCCTGTGCCGTGCCGACCTGCAGACCAAGGACCGGGTTGCTCACTTGGTCCCTTCTTACTAATAGCTGCCATTAAATGGGCTGTGGTTCATGCTGCGGCTGTTCATAGCAAGCCTCTTTCTCTTCTCCCCCAGCTGCAAGCCTGTGTCTGAAGCAATAAAAATATTTAAGAAATAATAGAGTAAGCGGGAGGAACTGGTGTTTCTGCTTTCCCAGATTATCTCTATGGTGAATGTAACTACTTGATATGAAAAAAGAAATTGTCATCTTTAACAGCTCTGTTTCATCTCATCTTATCTTTTTTTTTTCCTCCCCAAAAGGTTGTTTAGTTTTTCCTATTTGGTGTATCTTCCTCTGCTTTAAATTTAATCTTAGCATTATTCATCTTTACACCCTATTCAGAATCAATGAAGCAGTGAAAAAGGAAGATTTACGTGAGAAGCAGTTTGTGTATTTTAGCAAGTGTACTTGGAGCCTTCCCCTGACAGTGGTCTCAGTTATTTCAAAAGTGGGATAACCAGCTCATTTGTATATATTTCTTTTTTAAAGAACCTGCTTTTTTCCAATCCCTTTGCTGGCTGGAACCTCTTCAGTTCTCTTATGGTTCCCACTGTTGTTCTCACTGATACCAAAGTCACTGCAAATACATTTTTCCCATCAAAATGTGTTAAGAAAATAAATCACCACTGAAATGCTTTTTCATGTGTGGGCTTTTGCCTTCAG
Source organism: Ciconia boyciana (assembly GCF_034638445.1). Classification (NCBI taxonomy): domain Eukaryota; kingdom Metazoa; phylum Chordata; class Aves; order Ciconiiformes; family Ciconiidae; genus Ciconia; species Ciconia boyciana. The sequence goes on along the minus strand of NC_132939.1, from coordinate 72,059,126 downwards.
TGGCTTCCCTAAGCTGAAGTGAGATGTTCCCCCAGCACCTCCTCTGCTGACAGGAGACTCGAACTTGGCAAAAATGGTGATGGATGGGGAGACAAAACACTGTGGGTGTCGAATGTGTCACCTGTACTTTGTGTCGCGTGCAGTCTCTGCAGACCCCTGACGTGGGAACCAGCGTGCCGGTGAGCGGAAGTTTATCAATCAGCAGCGAGCTCCGGGCGGGAGCTGGGGCTGCTGGAGGAGCAGGGCTGCAGCGAGCGTCCTCCCTCTGCGCTGGACGGGCGGGAGGAGGGACCTGCGGGCAGGGGCGTGTGAGGGCAGAGGGTAGTCGAAACCAAACAGCGGGGACTAGAAGGAAGATGCGGTTGCGCTTGCGTGGTTGTGTTAAACACTTTACCCGTGTAAGCCTCAGCAAGGAATTACGTGGTGACTTACGCACGCTCCCGACTTGTTCCCAGCACCGTCACGTCCCCCGAATCCAGCCTGTCTGGAGACGAGCTGACTTTCCGCTAGTTGCTCTTTATCATTTTTGGGGAAGGTGCCAGCTTACTTCTAACGAAGGGAACGAGCAAGGTCACTGCACTGCTGGACCTGCTATTCTGCACAGGCTCATTTTTTCCTGCTGCATTCGAGTCCAAGAAGTCAATCTTGTGCTGTGAGTTGCCATATGGTCCCCGAGTCAGACCAGGTGAGCGCAGAGGGAGCAGCTGGTGCGTCCCCTGGCTTACGACATCGAGTGAAAGGCAGCGCCCGGCTGCTCTCGGCCGGGCTGTGCAGTCACCAGGGTTATTGAGTGGTCCGAGACCTCGCGTGGGATTGAAGGAAAGGTTATTCTGGGCTGGAAACAGATCGTGATGGATTACTTTAATATTTTACTTTTGGTTCTGTTCAGAAACTTTTGACAGTCATGCTGTTTATTACAGATATTTTGTTGTAAAATACTAAAAATGCTGCGTCCCTGGCTGTTTACAAGTAAACTTGGACTGAAAATGTTTCCTGACCTTGGAGGGGTGAAAAAAACCAGAGGCAGGCAAATGCATCCATGTGATGTTTGAGAAAGTCATAAATCCAAGCTGGAATGAAAAGTAATTTAGTCATCCCTTTGGAGTTATTTGGAACAAGAAAATACATACTGAATATCAAATTTACATCCAGTTCCTTTGATATCAATGGTACTATACTGTATGAATTTCTTAAAAGACAAAATTTAAATTTATACCCTCCATCTGACTTTGCGGGTAGCCCAGAGCCGAGCTCGTAGCTGGAGCCGAGGCCCGAGCAGGTTCCTCCGGGCAGCTCTGAAGGCTTTGCTTCGGATGCAAGAAGCCGGTTTGCACAGAGTATGTTCTTTGAAACGCTGTTGCCAAAACAGTTGGGCCAAAACTATGAGTACATTGCATTTAAAAGATTTCTAAATCAAAGAAAATTCTTAATTAGTCCAGCAATTAGCTTAGATGCACGATATAACATTGTAGGGCAGAGTGCCAGTGTGAGAAGCTTTCTGAACTCCTGTTTACTCATCTAATGACACCTGACTGATCGTTTTAAACATTATACACCATTAACGGTGAATAAATCCCAGAGGGCAGGGTGCTGGCTGATGCCTGCCACGCGGCCACGCCAGCGTTTCCTTGTTCCTCCGTTCTGCCCGAGCCTCCCGCCCGCCGCTGTGTGTCTGGGGGGGTTGAGCTCCTTCCAGGGGCTACGGCGGGGGGCGAGCAGGGGCAAGCAGCCCAGAGCCTCGGACCGGCTGTGCCCGCGCGTGCCCGGAGCTGCCGCTTGTACCTGCTTCTGCGAAGCAGACCCGGTGGGGAGGTGGGAAGCGTCCGCCCTCGGCGCTGGCTGCCCTCGGCCGTGTCCTGCGGGAGGAACGCCCGTGCACGGGTCGCTTCTCCGCTTCCAGCAAAACCGGGACGGAGATGGTGTGTACGGCTCTGGGCTGGCTGGTACCTCCAGCCATCGCCCCACTGCATACGTCCTCCTCCCCTCAGTATCTTTCCAAGTATTTTATAATGGCGCAGCTTTTCTTGATGTTTTTCCTCACCAAATTAACTAACCACTATCTCATTAATTTTAATTTTGCTAAAAAAGTGCTGTGGGCTCTGTACCGAGCAGGTGGTCTCAATCCCTGCATTGGCTTTGCGTGGTGTGGGATGGCGTCACCGTGTTCGCACCGGGGCAGTGGCTGCCCGGTGGTGGTTGGTGCATGTTGCCCGAGTTTGTTTTGGCTGTAGTTTAACTGCTTTTGGTTAATTACTTGCTAGTGCTAACAAGGAGCTCTGCTGGTTGGTGTGAACCATCTGTGACCCCGTAATTAATGAAGCTGTGGTGCGGACAAGCACGGGCGCAGGAGGGTGCCGGCAGCCCGGGGTCCCGGCGGGAGCAGAGCCCCAGGGCTGGGGAGCTCCCCCTTGCAGAAACACCAGGGAATTTACCTATAAAAGTTTTAGCTGTATTTTTAATGAATTTTTAAATAATGATTAGCTAATTTGGAGTGTAAGTGTTAGTGCTGTTGTAACTGGACTAATAATAACTGCTTCTCATATTTTGATTAGGCTGGTAAAACGTTAATTAGACTAGCAATAAATTCCTGGCACCTCAGATATGCGCTCCATTTTGCCCGTAACAAGATTTTGAGTATAACAAATGAAGTGTATATATTTTTATGGCAAGCCATAACACTTCCTCTGAGGTATCTTACGTTTCACTGGATGATTCCAGCTAATTGTCCTTTAATTCATTATGGAGAAAACTCTCTGCTGTTATTTGAACTGACTGAGATTTTTAGACAGGGAAAGTGACCGTTCAATGGTCATAACCTGCCAGAATTTCTTAGTGCAGAGTCCTGTGTTTAGTATCTTGGCATTCCTCCTTTGTTTCTGCTAATGTAAGGCAAGAATTATCATTACCGTGTCACCTGCCTGGAGCGGGGCTTGTCTTCCGAACTTGGTAGAAGAGTAACTCCGTATTTCCTAATTGCTGGATTAATGTTTTGAGCTGGCGAGGTCGAACAGTGGCAGGAAGGGAACGAGCCGGGCAGGGACCGGGCGCAAGGGGAGAGCGACAGAGCCCGGCCACGCTGCTTGGCCGAGGGCAGCACCAGCGTCCTTTTGAAGGGCAATTATCTTCTGTCCACAGCAGCTTTGGTTCATAATATACAATCCACTCACTAGGATTATTTTGCAAACATGTGAAAGCAATTGCGTTTACATGATTATAGACACACGTGGAATATAAAAACAGAAAATGAGATTTGCAGAGGTCAGTGCGACAGCTGTTCTTCCTACTGGTGGCATATCTCTTCTTTGAAATGGCTTTTTTTTCTTCTTCTTGGCATTTCAGTGAAGAAAGTATTTAAAATACAGCATATTTTAAGGGTATGAATAATCATTCTCACTATCTGATTTATGTTAACTTATGTAACGACTAAGAGCTTAGGAAAGTCATCTTGTCATTTGAGGTTTTCTTTTACCCTGTTTTTGTTGAATATTTTTTGATAGAAAAACAGATGCAAAGCAGAGTACACGTAAGGAACAGCCACAGCCACAGAACTGATGTTTTGCAAATCCTTTAACACTTTCCACATACATTGATGTAAAACCTGTGATCAGACTGCACCAAACTGACATATGGATCTGTGCCATTTTTATCTGTCAAGAGCATAAGAGATGGCACAGTGAGTCAAACACGGGGGGATTTGAGAAACAGCGGAGTTCTGGTCCTAAGAAAAGTGAGAATTAATAAATTTATGGTACGGCCCGTGGGAACCCGTGCTCCCTCAGCCCCGCGCTGGGGCTGGCTGGGGACTCTTCGCGTGGAGTGACCATTGGTGATCAGGGAGTAAAGGAACGGGGAGAAAATGCAGCTCCCTCCGGGTATGCCGAGACCATGCTTACGCATTAGCGTGGGGATTTTTCTGGTGCCACCGGCAGTAGCAGCTGGTGCCTTGGAGAATCTCACTTTTGATCCGAAAAGGAATTTACTTCAACTTCAGGTGCCTTCATCCACCTTAGTTCACTGAAAGAGCAGAGTACTCACCCAGCCAAATCTACATCCCAGCTTGGGCAAAATGCTGGTTTCTTGCAAACAGCTGCTCCCTGACTGCAGAGCCATAATCTTACACCTCACACCAGCTTTATTCTGCACTTCCAGAACCGCACTTAGCTGCAGAGGCGAGCCCCTGGCCTCCGTACTCCCGGAGCACCCTGTTCATCTTCAGAAGTTGTCTTTGCCCTGGCATGCAGGACATCCGTTTTGCAGAAATTGAAGCTGAAGTTGTGTCTAAATTAATTTGAAATTTTTCAGTTTGGTTTAAAGAATAATAAATAATTTGACTGCACTTTATTCAGATGCCTGCCATTGCTTTTGTACATTTTGTGCCGATGTCTTGTTGCTATTAGTATGAGGAGAAAGCGCCTGTGCTGCAGTGGTTTTGTAAGTGACGTGCATGATTATAAGGGTCTTGCGCTCCTTGCCATAGGTATTGTGCTGTGAGCGGCAGGGTGACGCGCGCACAGAGGTCGGGATTGCTGATGCCCTGGCGTGGGTTAGCTGCAAGCGTTCCTATAGAAATGGGTGCCGGCAGCTGCAGGGCTCGCTGCTGCCAGGCTGGTTGCTGTCCCCGGCACGAGGGTGGCTGTCCCCGTGCACCGGGGCGGCCGTTGCTGCTCTGCTGGGTGCAGCCTGCGTGCTGCAGGATCTGTCCCATCCCGCCGGGCACCGTCTCCCTTTAGGTGACTGCCCTGCTCCCGGCAGCGCTCCCAGCTGCTGCTGCAAGCGCTTCCCTGCAAAGGCGTTGAGGGCCCCCAGGAACAGCCACCCCGGCCCCCGCCGCAGGCAGCGCTGCAGGCAGGAGCGGGTCTGGGCAGGAGCGGGGGGCCCCGCTGTGCTCTGCGGGCTGCCTCCTCCTCTGGGGCCTGCAGCCATGGAGCAATGTCCCCTCTCCACCTCTCTTACCCTGTTTGGTTTTCTATTTTTTTGGGTGTCATTGAAGAGGTAAGCCTTGTCTCAGCTCAGGAGAGTGTCTGGTGCAAGCTGTTTGAGGTGCTCCTGTAAGGGCCAGGCTGAAGGGACCCGACCTGCCTTGGAGCCGGGGCAGGAGCAGGCTGGGCGGTGAGAGCTGCAGGGCACCCTGAGCGCTCCTGTGTGTGTTGAGCAGGGGCTGTGCCTCAGCTGACAGTTGATGTATTCATATCAACTTGCTAACGCTACAGGAGAGACTCATTAATTGCATTGAGAACTGATAGGCAATGGCTGAGACTTGTTATCCCTGCCCAGAAAGGATGCTATACAAGCTGACATGCGATTTCAGACAAAGTATGATCCCAGCAGTTGTCCTCCTTTATACACGTATCAACCCACGCACGGTGCAGCGCGTACTCTGAACCGGCCGTGGGACGCAGCGGCAGCTCGATGATTGGTACCACTGTGATTCTTCTAATGCCAGGGGCAAAACCTGAGCATCCCTCCGAAGGCGAGGCGTGGGTGCTGCACCCTGCCCGTATTCCTGGCGGGGCTGACATCCCTGCTTTGACACAGCTCGTCCGAAACGGGGGGAGGCTGAGGCTGGTAAGTCAGCGAGGGGTGGGGGGCTGGGGGGTCCCCGCTGGCGGCGGTGGCCTTGCACGTGCCATCGCGGGGTGCCATCGGGGCGCAGGGCGTGGGGCGGCAGGGCCGCGGCCGTGGGGATGGGGTGCTGCATCCCCCATGGAGAGCATCCCCAAGGAAAAGGCCGACGGCTCGCAGCCGCTCTGCGCCTTTCCATCGCTTCTGCGGCCGCGGGACTCTGGCCTCTATGGGGGAAGAAACTCCGGCGTATGCCAGAGGGGCTTTGAAGGGGCGTTAGAAACATTCACAGCAAAGTTAAAGTACATGAAACAGGCTTTGCCCTGTGGGTGGCTTTGGGCATATGGAAAATAGACCAAGCAAAAATAATTTATTTTCAGTTAGAATTTGAAAGAAGCTTTGCTCGTTTTCAGAAGTGTATCGGCTAAAGCATAGAGAAGAACAAACCACAGTGATTGAAAAGTTATCTGCCCACTTTTGGCAAGACCAGCCCTCTGCCTTGATGCTAAGGCCATCTGGTAGGTTTATACCAGAGTAATGTTGGGAAATTGTGACTTTAACATTCCTGTAAGTGAAGGAAAGGCTCAATTCCTTTGTGTTTCAGATTAGTAGGAAAAGATAGCATGCCAGACTGCCCATTTAAAAAAAAAGAGGAAAGAAAAGAAAATCACCTGTGCCTAATGCAGTGCCATTATAAAGCAGTAGCCTCTGAGCTCAGTTTATCTGTATACAGGAATTTGGTCTCCAACTGATACTTAAATGAGGCACTCTCCTCAGTGAATGCATTTTCAGAGAAAGTCCAGTGTTGGATGGCTTTTTATATAAACGTTTCAGCAGAGAAGACCCCAGAGTGCTGGTCTGAAGTTGCAGCTTGCATTTAAAGTGTATCTACAGAAAAGCATTTTCCTTTCTCTCTTTCTTGGAAAAGCCTCCAGATGAAACGATTACCATAATGGCACAGCACATCAGCTGTGTTGCACCGACACACGAACCGGAGTGTTTCTTAAAAATTAACTAATTTATTGGGATCTTGGCGCAGGATGTTGCACGGACAGGGAAGGACATCTCCGCTGAGCCTCGTTCCCCCCGTTATGAAGGCCCCTGCGAACCCGCCCCAGCCAGCGCCTGCCCTTGCCATGGAAGAAGGGCAGGGGGCCCAGCTCCGGGGTCGTCTGTGTGACCGTCCCGTGGGCGGCGGAACGGCCCCGCAGCGCCGTCGCCAGCTCTGCCCCTCTGACTTCGTCTCTCCCCTGGGACCTGTCTCGCTGCTCCGGCCCTACGAGCAGCTCCTCCAGACGGATGAAGGTGGGACGCGCCCGCTGCACGGCTGCTCGCTGCCGCTGCGGGGACAGGGACAGGGACACGGAGCGGCAACGGCCCGCGCTCCTCACCCGCCGAAGGGGGAAAGGGGCTGCGCTGCTCCGCACAGCCTCGCACCCAGGCGATGCCGTCGCCGACCGAAACGGAGCAGATCCAAGGGCACTGCGAAGCCTTAGAAACGTCAAATACAGGAAAAGCATGGCTGACAGAAAATGGCTCTGGCAGGTCATTTCTACAGGGACGCTTGTTCAGAGGACAGCACGCCTCGCTCCCAGTTGCGCTGCGCTGACCGACGCTTACTGCCGGTCCCCTGCAACGCATCGCTCCTGCAGAGCTGGGCACGGGCGTTCAGCTGCCTCTCACCTTAAACCACTTCCACACTGGGGAGTGAAGGGCAGAGCAATGCTCCGAGAGCTTGGATGCAGAACTGCGGCTGGGGAACAGAGAGGAAAGGAGAAATATTTTCTCCACTGACCTTGTTATGACTTTTACTCTCATGAATCTTTATAACAAGAAAATAAATAATTTTTAACGCAGTAGTGGTGCAGATAAGTCACAGGGAAACCTCGGGGCTCAGCCCAGCCGCTGAGCCCTGCAACAAACGCTGTGAGATTTTAGGACTAGAGTGCAGGATGCAGGGGAAACCTTGTTTTGGGATCTGAGGTGGGGGAAGAGCACTAGATTCCTTGGACAAACTTCATTTCCCTGGGTTTCCCATTCCCATGTATAATCAGAAGCAGTAATGGCCCCTTACCATCACTTTTTTCCCCCAGATTTTTAAATCAGAACATTTTGCAGGCAGACCGTGCTTTTCCCTGGTATTTCCACATGTGCTGCATCTAGCAGAACAGAGCCTGGCTCATGCCAAAAGTCTTGGCAAATATTACTGCAAGACAAAGGCCTTAATCCCAATCCAAACACTTCCTGTGTTTTGCTCTAAAGCCTCGGTCGGGGTTTCCGTTGCTAACTTTCTCTGTACCTGCTCAGCTTCTGTTAGACATCTGGGGGTTGGTGTCTCTCACACGTATTTTGCGCACAGTACTTTGATATCATGGATTGAATTATAAAATGAGCATGCGGATGACATAAATTAAACTACCTTTAGTCATCATTAAATCCAAAGGAATTCCTGCATACCATTGGGCCTAACACCTATGAAACGAATACGCAGGTCTCGGTTAGAAATGTTAGACGCACCAGGAGGCTGATAATCTCATGTAAGGTACATGAAGTCGCTAGCGCCCAACTGCAACAGCAGGAGGAAGAAGATATCCTCCATTCCGACTTTCCTATATGCTGGAAATAAAATCAGACACTTAATATGAGAGCACTATGCTGCCGTTTAATCATCTGTGCAGTAGGTAAAACAGGCTAACGTGGTCCTTTCGTGAGCCTGATGGATAGCTTTATTTCATCGTGATGCTACTTAGTTAAATATTGTGTCCATGATGAATGATTTGCCAAGCTAAGCGAATGAGGACATTTTGATTAAACCCCTTGCATTATTTTATCTTCTTAATTATTTGCACCTTGGTTCCATTAAACCATTATAGAAATATATGTGTATATGAATACTGACTTTTCCATTTAACTATAATAATTTTAAAAGTTCCAAGCCCTAAAAATAGATTGCAATGGAAGTATGAATTCAAATTCTGCAATAAATTACAGAGCATTGCACATGTCTCTAAAAAATCAAGCCATCACAAAAATAAAGCCATGCCACGTGAATTGGCGAACCTCAGGTATGAATGCAAATGAAGTTTCGTTACCTGATAGCAGTGCAAATCCGTGCTCTGTGGAAGGCCATAACCAAGAAATGTTTTGTCTATTACTGAGGCTTCTGGAAGGCAAACAGTGCTCTGTATCGCTGGCTGCAGAAGCCTGGGAAGCGTGAACGGAGTTGGGGAGGCAGGCAGCGCCAGGGCCAGAAGAGGAACAGGAGTTGCCGTGTCTGTGCTCACACCGCTGCTTACGTGGCCGCGTGCAGGACCCTGCCTCTGAACTTGTGCCGTGTCAAGGCTCGGCTAAAGGCTCGCACCGCAGTGACTTTCTGAGCTGGTTGCAGAGCCATTGCAGCTGCCCGAGAGCCCCGCGGTGGACCCCCGAGTCCGATGCGCAGGGCCCCTGTGCAGTGGGCACCGTTGCTCTCGACACTGGCCACGGTGCAGTGCAGACGCTGCTGCAACACTGAAACGTGTTCTTGCAAAATCCGGATCGTGCAAGAGACCTCTAAGCTCCTTAGCACCACAAGTACGTCGCTTCTGGGGCACTGACCTGCCCTGGGCTCGGCGGTGTGGGGCCGATGCCTTGCAAGAGGAAGGGCTTGTCAGGGAGCACAGCCTCCAGAAGGATCAGCCTCACCCAAAATTGCCTTCAGACATGCACAGGGCTTCCTGCAAGTGCACTCTCAGCTACTAAGGAGAGGCACGCGGAGGCCAGACTGCTCACAGGTGAGCTAAACCAGCTAACCACACATCTGCTGACTCAGCAATTACCAGCCACAAAGGCCTTCTATAAAACTGGGTCCAGCTGCCTTTCCCCACCCCCCATCAGTTTTTCAGGTCTTGCTTGTGTTCCTGTGTAAGGTACGTCAGGAGACAGTAGTGAGCCTTGCTTATTCCAAAATAATGCGTTATGCTTTTATAGGAATTTATAAGTATGTGCTTGCCCTTAGGCCATCTAGAAAGCTGACTCCTGAGGCTGGAGAGGGCCTGGCTCCTGGGAGGGATCAGGGCATTTGTGAAACGAGTACTCTGGTGAATTGCCAGGCTGCAAGCTCAGCATGCATGAAAATAAATAAATAATCTGAGCTCTGCAAGGCAAGGCTGCTTCTGTGTGTGCAGGTGGGAAGTGCATGTGGGCAGGAAGGCAGGTCTTAATGAAATTTTCTGTGGTGTCTACTGTCAGTGTCCAGAAGAGATAGTGTCTACTAAAAACTACCTCTAGGTCAGTTAGGGCATTTACTTCTGCATGTGCAGAGAAGTGCTTCTTCTCTTCTCTTGTTCTCTAAGCGCAGTTCATTTCCACTCGTTGACACAAGAAGGGAATTGTCAGGGGCTTGTTCTTTGTTAGTGCCAAGTTTCCATCCTACAGGCTTGAACATCCTCAGCTCTGTTCCAGTATTTCACTATTTCTACTGCTTTTTGGCTGAATTCTCGACCTTGGCAGACCCATTGGCTCTCCTTGCTTCAGGAAGGGCAGGTGTGGTTCTCCTGGGCTGGGTGGTCCTGCGTTGGTTCTGCGCCGCGTCCTGTGCCGGTGGTCCTGGTGTCAGCGCGGCAGCCCTGTGCTCAGGGACCGGCTCAGCGCCTCCCTCAGCCCCCCCTGCGTTGCTCCGGGGCAGCCGGGACGCTCCGTGCATTCCTGTGCTGCCTGTCGGGCAGGGAGATGTGGCCCGACCCTTGGCAAGGGCCGGGGCACGGGGCAGCTACCTTCACAGCAGCAAAACTTGCACGGGAGTTTTCTGGCTCCTGTGCTGATGCTTTCCACCTCTGCCAGGATCGTTGAGCCTGGTAACTAGCAATGGTGGTTGGAGCTTAAGCCTTCTCAAAGGAAACCGTCTCTGCTGAAGGAAAGCTGAGCTGCCGAGCCAGGAGGCGGAGGTCTCGGACAAAGCTCCAGCTCCTTTGGGGAATGCTGCGTGCCTCCTGCTGCCTTTGCACGCCATGGGCGCGGAGAGGGCCTGGCTCTGCACAGGGGCCGAGGTGCTGAGTGCCAAAAGACACGCGGCGAGGGATGGCTCCTGCCACAGCAAATCGCAGGCAGAACTAGGGATGCTGGAATAAACTTAATCCCACCTTTGCAGTGGTGCCAGACATGCAGTGCTCTTAGTACTCGGCTCAAGAGCCGTGCCTTTGCATCCCAGGCTGGGTCCTCTGGTGCTGGGTGCAGCGTGCCGTGGGGGCTTCGAGGGCTGAAGTGCCTGTGCTGCTGCCAGCTGCAGACCTTTCGTACTGAAAGCTGAACCTCAGCTCCCTGGTCCGAGCGGCAAAAGGTGTGAGGAAAAGGAGGGAACGCTGCCCCATTTCCCAGGTCCTGCGTCTGATGAAACCAGCCTTTCCCTCATTCACAGGCTGCAATGCATCCCCCAGCTCTGTCTTCTAAACCACATGAATCATTTGTTTGTGTGGATAGGTTTTGTATAGGAGGCTAGTCATTCCTGCAGCGGGGATAATACTCTCCTACTTACATAAGCAGGCACAATAGGCTTCAAACCCGCAGTTTAACTAGAGCATCTCCTTCTCAAACTAAAGGAAAAAAGTATCTTCTCAATTTGAAGACACCAAGTGCTGATCAAATGATACTGGCCCACTTCAGAGGATTTGTTTGATCCTTTTCTAAGTGGCTTAGTCTCCTTTACACTGAATATACAAAATCTTTTCTTATATCCAATTAAGATTTCTTCTAGGTATGGGTAACATTTCACTCCCTGTTCAAAGGATCTCCTCTCCCTGCTGCAGGAGAGCTCGGTGCACAGAGTGAGCTGGCACTCAAAGGCAGGGGGACCGTGGGAAGTTCCTCGCTTGTTTTTCTGGTCAATTTGTCAATTGAACAGAGCATTTCACAGAGGCACAAACACAAAATAATTGGCTACGCTGCACTTTTCTGCATGAGTACCTGACATCACAGTGTCAGAGGGAAGCTGGGTCTGCTGGGGTGATGCTGCGGGTGAGCAGCGAGCGGCCCTGGGGCAGGAACCTCGCCCCGCTCTTTTCTCCCAGTGCCCTGGTGGAGGCACGCTGGGGAGACCAGCGTGGTTTGTCTTTCAGCTGTCAGGGCCAAACTGGGCGGAGGGGCCTGGGGAATTGCCTTGGCAGGAACCACCCATGCTGTCCTGTGCCCTGTCCCCTCGCCTTCTGCAGGGGGTGACCGCTACCGCACCGTCCCTGCGGGGCTGTCGCATTCGGGTGCAACCGCACAGGGCTGGTCCCATGTCCTCGTCAGCTGTGGGTCGCTTCCTGATGGGGGAAATGGATGCACTAACACGCTAAGAGGACACTTTTCAGAGAGATGTTCTTTTTCTGTGAGCAGTTCCCTGATGTCCGAGTGACATAAAACCTATCTGCACTTTTTTTAACTCTGCTGCTGCTGCAGACCCCGTGCAGTGGGAGCAGTGAGCTGAGTCGTCTCCTTCTGCATCTTCATTTGTTTCCGCTTGCATGGCCGGTCAATTATATTTTAGCAATGCCTTTGAAGGCATTTTGTTTGCACAGGTGTCACTGAAGATTAAGTTTAGCATATGAAGTCTATTATTTGGAGCTCATGCTTCCCCCGTCCCCAGGAAGAAACTTGGCTCAATTGTCAGAGCCTTGGAGAGGTTTGCAGAGCTGGCAGCTAGAAATATAAACATCTTTTAACAGCTCTTTTAATCTAGCAGAAATAAAGTGTAGCAAAAGCTAGTCAGTGAAAGCTAAAACTTGACAAACTCAGACTAGATATAAGACACAGGTCTTGATGGCTGACTGTGATTAACCAGAACTGCAGCTCACCCTGGTGTATAGTAGGCTTTCTGTCACCTGAAGTCTTTACATCAAAACTGGATGTCTATCCAAATAGCTGGGAGCTGGTGGGTGGGTGGTTGGGTTGGTTGGTTCACAGAAGATCAAGCTCCGAGGCTGAGGGGGACTTTGCTCCTCACCCCCCTCAGAGGATATTTCCCCTAGGATCCTGGTGAGCAGTGACCTCTCAGTGCAGCGTAAAGGCGGGGGGTGGCTTTATTTTAGCGGGGTTCTCTCAAATGCTGGAAGAGGAATCCGTATCTCTCTTGACTTTTTATTGTTTCCCTCCTTCCTTGGGTTTAGTGATCAATAACGTTATTATTGATGTTATTATTAGTGATCAATAACGTTATTATAATCTCTTTGAAAGGTGGCTGAAATGCACAGTAGGACAAACTGTTCATTCATTGCTCATTCATGACTGGGAAACTTTCTTGTATCATAACCTAGGCTAGTGGATCAATTGTAGATGCAGTATGTCTGATAGCAAGTGAGAGATCCCAGAGCTGAATCCCCAGTGCTTCAGAAGATGGGGGGATCTCCCGTGGAGAGCGGTGATACTAGGCGGTTGGTCCTCCTTCCTCAGGAGACATCACACCCCAGTTATTTCAACACTCTTGCCCTAATGAAGTTCCTGTTTTCCTCTTTGTAGACTTCTTCAGCCCCACCTTTAATATCTCAGCTCAGTGTAGCTATTTCCCTGTCTTCGTGGCTGCCTTCTGACAGGTCTGATAGTTTTGCACACTACAAAACTACTTCTACTTTTGGTTATGCGTGGTCACAGTTTCTATTGAGTTTTTATTTATTAAAATTATTTCATAACGTGCTATTGAACAAGGTCAGATATTTGAAGGGATTAGTTAATATATACTCTTTCAAGTAAATACAAGCTGATCTCACCTTGTTTTCTCGATATGTAACCTTGTTTTCTGTCTATCTGATGTATTTAGATGGTGAGCAGTTTGGGGTAGAAATGGTCTTTTCCTGAGCACAGTCAGTACTGGGTACAATGTTTTCCTCAAGGTAGCTGAAGAATCTAGCTGCTACCACGTATGTTGGTAATGTTGCCAATGACAAGTAATCCCAGAAGTGACTAAAAATCGAATACTCGCTCCTAAATCAATCTGTGAGATTTATATGAAGTTTTATATAAATTATTATATCCTTAGGAGTAAAATTTCAAGACTTGAAATTCTCCATAGAGTAAGTTCAAAGATCCTTAATCCTTCTAAAAGTGGTTTGCTGGCGTTAGCCTGATTAAGCACTTACAGATATACTAAATTTCTATCATTGAGAAGCCTCTGCTGCAGAGCTGGGTTTGCAGAGGGAATCGGGTACTAAATATTCTTAATAGCAACCAGCCCAAACAGACCCCAGCGCTGTCAGTGAAGCAGCAGTTTGTCGGTAACAAATTGCAAGCTCTTTGCTCGGTCAGCAAAGGAAAACATCCCGGAGGGAGCGGGGAGGGCCGGGCTCATGGCGGCACACCGTCGGCAGCGCTGCAGCCGGGGGTGCCTCCCCAGACCGCGCGGCTTTCGGGTGCTCTGCAGGTGTGGTGGTAGGTGGCTGCAGAGGAGCAGAGGGCGGAAGCCCCGGTGGTTTGCTCTGTGCTGTGCCCTCCTGTGTGGGGCGGAGGGCTGGGTCTGTGTGCCCCCGTCGCTGGTGGTTGTGGGGGTCGGAGGGTGGAAGGTGCACGCAGCCAGATTTTGGAAACGGTCCAGCCCATCCCCGACGGCTGGCAGGGACATGGTGTCAGGAGCATAATGCAGGTTGCAGCAAGCCACCACCTCTTGCAGCGCAGACCCTCAGCACCAGCCGCGGATGACGTAGCTGGCAATGTGTACTGCAGTAAATCAGTTTTATCACAGAGCGGCTGCTGAGAGTCTGTTCCCCAGACCATCTCTCCCACTGTCTAGGGTCTTAGCTCCGCTGAGGCCAGAAGTCTTAAAGCCAGGGCTTTAGTAAAGCTCCTGCCCTGCTAGAGGAAGCAGCATACGCTGCCTTTATTGGCAAGGGTGCCCTGTACCAGCAGACATCTCTAGAATAATGAGGCCACCACTATTTCTTCCTGCCATGTAACAGTTTGTCCAGGAGATGCAACTCCCATCGCATTACACTGATCCCAACAGCGAAACGGATCTTCCCTTGGAAGAAGTCAGAGCATGAGTTCAGTTGATATCACTGCAGAACAGCAGTCTTGTTGGAGGATTGTGCAAACCATCACTGCCCGTGACACTGTTGTATGCTTTCTCCTCATTTTTCGGTCTGACAGTCCCTTAGGGATGCGCTCCAGCCAGCTCCTGTCAGTAGTGCCCAGTACCTGCTCCAAAATATCTCTCCAGGCGGTGGGAGCAGGCTGTAATGCAAATGCTAGCATGCGGTGCTGAAATGTCCTTCAGGCTTTGATTTTTCTCGGAGTCTTCAGTGTTTCTTTATATATACGGGAGCTGTACAGATCAGTACATTGAAATGCTCACTGTGCTGTGGGGAGGCCACTGCTTTCTCATTTCTCGGTAGAAGTTAAGCCAGCTGAGTCTCGTGCAAGGCTGGGCTGGTGGCTGGAAATCACCGCAGGTCAGACAACACCATTCTTGCCAGTGCTGAAGGGCTTCAACTCTGCTGGACATTGTGCTGTGCAAGCAAGGAGCTTTCTGTCTTTCACTGTATTGCAGAAGAAGAAGAAGGTTTGTGAAAATTAAGAGCTGACCCTTTTTCCATACGCATCTTTTCCTGTTACAGCTTTTAGGCCAATACTGCGTTCCCCAAAGGTATCGATGGGGACTGTTCAAGTTTTAACTGACATTTGGTGGAGATGAATTTCCATTTTTCAAGACCACTGTTGGTGCAGTTGCTCTCAGTTATTACCTTCTCAGTGGTGTAGAGGTTAAGTGTGCATTAACAACCACTTTACTTTTGCACTCGCTCCAGAGGCTCACCTCAGTAGGTGTTTTTAGAAGTGACTTTTCTGCAATGTGACCTTTTGAGCAGTGAAATTACAAAAGCAGCACACCTCTCATCAGACTCGCCTTTAAGACTTACTCTCTCTACTTGTAAAATAATCCAAATAAGTCTTCACTTACTGTCTTAAATTAAATAGTTGCAAGGAGCCCTCCGTATTCCCTGTGGATTGTGCGCTGTCAGCCTGATAGATCTACGTTTGTCATCAATATCAGATCCGGTCGTGTTCCTGTTCGGACCTGAAGATCTCCTTGGTTTGCTCTTCACAAAGCAGCCGTTGCTGCTGTGTGTCATGACAGTGACCACAACCAAAGCTCGCAGATGCTGAGGACTGCTGAGCTTTACAGAGAGTTTACATTTATTGCCGATGTTTTGTTTGTGGTACCTCATGATGCAGTTGCTTTTTTTTTTTTTTTCCCTCTGGAGGAAATTCATAATAAAACAGCAATTTCTCATTGCTTTGGGGATTCAAATCTATTTTACCTGTGATCATTTTTGGCCTGTTCACTTTGTACCTTTGAGGAGCCTCCATCCAACATACTAAGTCAGCTTTCTTCAGAAAGGCGGTGATGATGCTCTTTGAATGCCCTCAATCTTGTCTTTTTAATTTTTGTGGCTTTTTATCTCTTTAATCCATGAAACGGGGCATCGGTCCACAAGCCCTGTCTGGCTTTGGGACAGCTGACGTTGCTGGATTTCAGCCACCTCAGCAAGGGCTGCACCGTCAGCGGCTGCTGAAGCAGTGGCGGATCTCAGCAGAACTGACACCTTTTTCTTGCCACTGGTATCGTTAGCTAATTGCACTCCTTCATCTCCCGGTTTAGCCTGGCTGAGCTCTCCAAGGAGTCAGTCTTCCCCAGGCAGCCAGGCATTTTCAGCCTCTTCCCCTTCCCTGTGCCTGGCTCTCTGTCAGAGTCCAGCAGGCTCAGCCCTGGTTTTGTCACCCCGAGCTCTGCAGCTCAGACCCGCTCCTCCCCGGCTCCTGCTGTCCGAGCCCTCCCTCGCAGGGGCTCTCATCTGTAACCCTGCGCCTCGTGGATTTTATGTGGGCGTTTTTACCGTTCACAGAGACTTGGAAATGGGCTTATATGACTTGCAGGTGTGCAAGAAATGTATTTATTGGCCAATAAAGAAAAGAGATGGCTGGTGTTGAGGAGGCCGGGGCTGCTAGCATTAAAGGGCAGACAACGGCGACGTGCTGACGGCTGCGGTTCAGGTCGCTGCCGGGCTGGGGGCCAGGTAGGCACCCGCGGTTGGGCATTGCTGCCTGCGCTGCTGGTCTCGTCCTGCTGGGCAGACGTGGCCGGGCTCTGCTCCCCCACGCTGGAGTGGTGTGGATTTTCACACTGCTGTCTCTCACTTGAGTTGGTAACAATCCATGACTCGGGAATTTCGATTCTCTCTTTGTTTTTGCTTTTACCTTCACAGCATAAGCTGACACACTCTCCCTTGGACGGCCCAGCAATGGTTTTGCCGTGAAGGTCAGCCAAGGCAGCACAGCTCTACCTCCAGAAATGGGATGGGGGGCTGCGGCTTTCCCAAGCGTGCAGAAAAACGCACTTGTGCTGTTGGGTCTGTCTTATTGCTGGGTTCTGGTTTAGGTCTGCAAAGACGTACAAGGCATGACTACACGTGCAAGGGGCTGTCCTGGTAGGGTTCAGCTGCAGAGAGTGAGAAGATCCCTCGGTGGTCTCCTAAGCTATTAAAAGGAGTATAACCTAGTCTACCTTCAGCTGAAATGCTCAGCTCATGACAAAGTATTTTGCCTACCAAATAACTTTTAGCAGCCATACGGTCTCCTCCTCTTACAGTCCCTTTGATGAAAACTGCTCCTAGCACAAAGCCCACAGTGCCGTGTGGAGAACATCACGGTGCCAGCCTGGCCCAGCAATTAAACTTGCGTTTAATGGAGAAGTGTTGCCTGCCACCAAGGTCAGAGCCACGAACACTGAAACACCGCCAGCCGCCAGAGCGCCTGAAAGGCATCATGGTGACAAAATCTGGACAAGTGCGTGGCTTACCTCTTATTAGGTCAGTGTTTTCTGTCTTTTATCATAGAAAGCATAAAGGGTTTATTGCCTGTTTTGGACTGGCAGTTACCCCGCTCCTCTGGAGGCAGGAGATTACTTTTGTGGTACGTGGATAGCCCGCGGGATGGCGTGGATGCCATCGGCTGCCCCAGAAGACCCAGCACGGAGACCCTGGTCCTGCCCGGAGCACCCGGCCCCGCGGGGTCCCTCGTCCGAGGGTCCTGGCAGAGACCACGTGCCAAGGTGCCCTTTGCTCCCGTGTCCCTTTAACGCTGGGCTGGGACCTGTTTTTTCTCTGTTATCCTTTTGCTGCAGCTTTGAAAGTAATTAACACTTCTTTTGAGAGCAGAGGCTTCTCAAAGCATTTACCATCTGGTATCACTTACCACATTAATCACAGTCCAAGGAACAAACTAGTTTTGACTTGAGATTTCCTGGGTAACTGGATTTCTCCATTTCAGATGCTATTATTGATAAGTCTGAAATTTTGCAAGGTACCTTATGTTCATGTCATTGCTTGAATGGAAGAAAGAAAACAAAAATAGCCCCAAACTCCCAAATCTGAAAACAAAACTTGGACTTTTCTGATTTCGCACTGAGGCTTGGGAAAACATGATGTCTACATTTTTGACAGTATTAAAATTTAAACTTTCATGACCCAAACTGAAAAACATACCTCTGGCAATATTTTAATATTGATAGGCAAAATTGTGATTCATCAACATCAAACTGTTTAATTCATTAGCCAACAACTTCTATGCAATGTGGGAATACATTTAGAAGAGAATGAGATGAGATCAAGTATTAATTATGCAGTCATTGCACAAATTAATAATTTTATGTCACAAAGAACTTCCTATGTATTAACACTTTATAACCTGTTTCCTGCCCTTATTTTTAAGTTCTTTTGAGGTACATGGGTACACTGTATTTTTAAATCAGCTTTTCTCAAAAATGGTAGGCAGAACTAACCATGAAAGACTGACATAACAAAACCTTGTTTTTCTTGGAGGTGAAGTTTTTAAGTTTTCTGATTTCCATGTGCGTGTGATTCTCATACACAATTGTCAATATGAATTGTCACTAATAGTTTTGTGCCGTATAATGCTTTTACTGCCCTTTGTAATATTTGCCGTGACCACATGCACATATTAGTACTCGTGTCTCCCTATCCTTGCTGAAATGCTACCATCTGAAAGTAAAATGAAGGAACACTAGCAGCTGTGGGATGTGAAGAGAGGGTGGGAGGCAGCCGGTTACGAGGACTGAGATACTCTAGGAAGGAAATGTGCAGTCCATGCCCTTGGCTCTGAGCTCGTGCGTAGGTGTTACTCTAGTTCATCACCTTTGCATGGGGCCACTTGAAGCGACTGCCCTGGATGTTTCCAGCGCCTGTGCACGAGCAGTGCAGCATTGCAGGGCTGTGCCGCCCGCCCTCTGCTTCTGCCAGCGGCACGGAGCTGCTTGGGAAAGCAGTGCCTCATCCCTGTGCCCTCGCTGGTGCTCGTCCGGTGCTTCTCTGCACAGGGCTGGTGAGCACGTTGCACAAGACAAGCAGTCACAACAGCAAAGAGGCTTCTGCAGAAACGGCAGCAGCCGGGTGCTTGACCCCCTCTCCTTGCCCACTGGTGAAGGCCAGCTGAAGGAGTGCCACGCTGTGCTTCCCTTCCTCTGGGCAAGACTGGAGCAGACCCGTGGGAACGCAGGCTGTTGCAAGGGAAGTTGCATCGTGGCCATTGCAGTGACTGGGAAGAACCACGTATTTTTCAGTAGGCCCCTGTTGCTTCCAATTCACAGTTCTCGGTCAGATGAGGGGAGCACCCTGCAGCCTGAATGTGCGGATGGGATTATCCCGAGGGGAGCCCGCAGACCTGCTGTCCGTGACACTGCAGCAAAGGTTGTCTTCCCAGAAAGGAGCCAGATATTGCAAAACATCTTGGAATGGTGGGGAAATACTGTCTGTCCCCAAGACAGAAACTGTACTTTCATCTTTGCCAGGTTGCTGATGTTTAATTTTTAATTGCTCTGCAATGTGGCCATCTCCATAACAAAGCATGAAAAAAATCTAAATTTCTCCCGAAGATACGAAAGCTGCTGGATGTTCTCAAAGCCAGAGCTTGAGCTGAAAGCCAGAATGAGCCATTTGAGAGCCTGAACCATTTCCTATGGTGCAACATGCACAGCATTAGGCTGGAGGACTCCAGTGGCACAGAAGCTTTTGAGAGTAAAACACTCCTTAAGGCTGGAAGGATGTGCTTGGGCCAGAAGCCCTCACCCTGCCCCTGAGAGGTCTGAAAAGCAAGCTGAGCCCCAGAAAGCACACAAATCCTTCACTTCACACCATCCCATTAAAAAGCTACAATGGGTGGTTGCCAAACTGAGAGAAACTTAAGCTCAGTTGTTTTAAGACCAAAGATCTCAAATTCCATCCTGCCTTGCCTATAGCATATTGATTTAGGTGAGATTTAAATTGGAGCCAAATGTTGCACACATTTTGCTGAGGCAATTTCTTCAAGAATGTTTTCCTAAATTAGGGATGATAGTGATAATGCTCCTACTTCTTGGCTGTTGCCTACTACTGGCTGAGATTTCATCTGCTAACAACCTTGTTTCTAAAAACTCGAAATCTGCTTTTACAGCTACTTCACATAGTATGTGAAAACACTTTTTAACAATGTTGCATTCATGAGCTTCGCTATTTCTATGGTATAACTGATTTAGCATGTTAAATGATCATGTTTCTGCTCCTTGGCGGAGAGGTGCAATTTTATTAAACAGGTTCTTTTTTTCCTCAGATGATAATCTTTTCAGTGAGTTTTACATTTTTGAATCTATAGTGCAAGGACTAGAAGAGATCTTTTCCCTCCGAATGCCCGAGGATGGGGCAGGGATGCCCTGAGGGTGCCTCCAGCCCTAGAATATTCCAGCTCCATTTGCTGTTTTGCATACTCCTGTGTGGCTTCTTCAAACATTTTTTGTAAATTCATTCATCAGATGTTTCCAGTAAAGGGGTTGAAACATTTACGGGTGCTAGAAAATCTAATAATTCGTTTTTAAATTCATGACGACTCCTCATTTCCTTCATCAAAGAAGTTGATTTGTTAAGTTTTAGTCATTTAACTATCCCTATATGATGTAGTGGTAAAACCTAGCTGGCTCTAACAAGAATGTATATGTTTAACTGTAAAGCAGTGAGAGCCATAGTCTGCATTTTTCCTGTTAATTTACCTATTCCAAAATATATAGGCTTATTTTTAATAAATTTCAGAGCATTTCTGTCAGCGTATGTCTTACTAGAAACTAGTACTATGGGTGTTATTTTAGCATGTTATGAAAAGCACACACAAAGCATCTGTCTGATGGCTCTCTCTTCATCATTCCACCTGCCGCACACCTCTGCTCCAGTAATCGCCACTTGCCCAAGCACCACGGGGGTTATCTTGGCTCGGGGGTAGAGTGCCGTGATGCCTGCGTGACTTACAAAAACCAGCACTGTCTGCTGAATCATAAACCCAGTTCTTGTGTTTTGGCAGGGTGGGGAATACGTTGAACCTGAACGTGCCCCTTTGCTGCTCGGCCCTGGCTGGGCTACCATGCGCTAACAGCGGGGAGGCTAACAGAGGGGATGCTGTTACTCTCACAAGCTCCTTCAGGCGTGCCGCAGGACCCTCCTCGGGCAGGCGGGGCTGGCTGGGGGCTCGGAGGGCTAGCGGGGGCTGGATCGCACGGGCTGCGCCTGGCGGGCTTTGTCCCGCGCGTGCCGTGGGCAAGAGCTGCTGGAGGCGAGGGTGATGTGCCGGGCACCGCGTCCCCGACGCACTGGTCCTCGTGCAGCAGTCTGCAGCGGGGGGACATCACCCACCCCCATCGGGGTGCCCTGCTCTTTGGTAGGGACTGTATTTTGTGGGGTGCTGGCGTCCACGGTCTCAGTGAAGGGGTTGGAGCGCAGAGAGTATGGTCTCAGTGCTGTGGCATCTTCTGAAAAGCTGCTGGAGAGGCAAATCGCTGCCTGCTCGGCGCGACTCCCTCTGTGTGAAGAGGAGAGCAAGATGCCTGTCCAGGGATGAACGGGCTACGGCTGAATCCATGTCTGCTCTGGGAGATGCGTGAGCTTGGTGACACCCCCCGCTTTTAACCAGACAGTGAGTGCCTGGGAAGCCTTCGCAGGAGCCTGGGCTCGGTGCTGCGGCGCTGGCGGCCACTCTTCACGGGGACAGCAGGGCTGGGACCGCTCTGCCCAGCCCTGGGGGTCCACAGCCAAAGCTCCCGCCCCGCCGGAGCCTCGGCTCCCAGGAGCTCTCAGGGGACACGGGACACCAGCGATGGCCCTGCGCTCCCCCGCGGTGCCCGCCCTGGTAAGAGGAGGGATGAGGAAAGGAGCCCCGGCCCAGCAGGAGCGGGAGCGGGAGCAGGACCCCGACCAGGAGCAGGGGTGGCCTCTCTGCTCAGCAGCACGGGACACTGGGCCCTTACCTTCTTCATCCTAGTTCACGGTGACTGTGCCTTTGCCAATGGAGGAGCAAGCCGCATCTTAGCTCTGCTTTCAGAGCTGGTTGCAGAGGGCGATGAGCAGAGGAAACCCTCCAGAAGCGCCCCACGCTTCCAGGACTACGAATCCTCTCCCGTTGCTTTTTCTTTTGTGAAGTGGCTACTCCTGAGGCTGCTCGCAGGAACGATTTGTTGCCCCGGCTCTGCACGCCCGTCTGCTCCCTAACCCACACTGGTCAGGGACGTGCAGCCTCCCGCTCGCTGGGTGCCCTAAAGAAACATACTGGGATGCTTGACAGGGCAAGAATGACATTGTCAGCTGTAAGCTCCGCATGCCTGTAGGAACTGATGCTTTCTGATTAACCTGAACGTGTATCAGGAAAAGAGGTGGGGTTTTTTAATGTAGAATTATTTTTGAGGGTGAGGCAAATTATTATGAATACTAACTAGAAATTCCCCAGCAAATGGGTTGAGTGCTGCCAGCAGGGAGGCCGCTGTGAATGCCAGTACCAAAAATCTGCACTTCTCCTAAGGTGTGACTGTGCTCCTTACCGCCGAGGTTTGTTCACAAGTTCACCAAGACGGGGAATGAAGTCTACCTGCATCAAGCCCCAGAAACAGACGGTCTGAAAGGTGCTTGGACACGCACATGAGACCTTTTTATCGTACCAGGGAGATCATGGGAGCGGCCCAAAGAAATGGAGCGATGGCAGAGGAAGAGCTGCATGACAGATCCCTCCGGCTCCTGCCCCTGGGCCAGTGGCCGCAGCCTGGCGAGGCTTTTGCTGTGACAACCCAGGCAGAGGAATCATAATATTTTTTGCTTGGAACGGATAAAACCAAATCAGCTCATGTCTATAGCTTGCTGGCACCAGGGAGGAAACTGCCTGGTACTTAGCTTGTAATTCTTCAGACTGTAGATGTTTCATGTAATTTTAGATATCCTGGTAATTGGCAGTGATTCATACCAGCTCTGCTGCTGGCTGCCTCCCCATCAAAACACATCCCCTGCAGCCGCGGTTTCTACGTCCCCCGCCGCGGGCATTGCATCAGCACACGCTCGCCGTAAGCCCACCATGGGTTACGCAGCGATGTAGTGCTGCTCAGCCGGGCTGCTCCGCGCTGGTCGTCATCTGGCCTGGGGGGCTTCGCGAGCTGCCACCTTCCTGCCCCACCAGACCAACCTGGGGACGGCTGTGCAGCCGCGCGGGGGGTGTGCAGGGAAATGGACAGCTCTGTCATTCCCACAGCAGGAGACCGTCACCCCTGGGACCAGGGGTGGAAAGGACGGGTAAGTTCAGAGCTGAGAGTCCGCTTTTCCTGATACTGTGGGCAGAGGAACCCCTAATCTGCTGGCTCGTGCAGGAGGCTTTGAAGGGTGAGCGGGGAATTTTGCCAGGTGGAGGACGGCCGTCTTCTACTCACCTCTGTCCTCAGCCCTGAGAAGAGCTGGTTGCTGAGTGAGTGCTTGGGTCTGTCCCATGAGTTAAACTTGGTGAAACTGTGTGTTGCCAGGGTTAGAGAAGAAGAAAGGGTCAATATTCGGGATGAAGGACCACACACACTCCTGCACTCCTGGCAAGGTCGAAAGCAGCCAGATGTGTCTTTATCCACTCAGCATCCTCTGTAGGAGGACAGAGAGGGAAATGGGTGGATACAGAGACAGCACTGACAATGCTGATCTAAGCTCAGACAAAAAAGACTGATCTGGCCTTCAGGCTGGTCACAGTTTCTGGAGACCATTCAGAAGATGGAGCTGAGGAATGAGACACACAGATGGTGGACAGAGCTCATTACATGAAGAAAAACTTTTGGTGTTCAGACACAGCTAGACAGGAGCAGGGAAGAGGAAAAGGTTATGTCTTTGTGTTAATAGGTACAATTAAGAATCCCTGCCCTTAGGTCACAGCTGTACTTGTTTCTCCTGTGCTCCCATACAGTGTTTGTTTTATTTTTTTATTTCCTCTAGGTTTTTTCCTTTTCTTTGGTTGCTTTTTAACAGCTGTTCGTGGAGCCAGAGGTCTCCATAGGGCAGGCAGAATGCAAGACCAGTTCTTTGACCACCCGTACAAAGTCAGGCTCTCTCCCCACTCCAGTTACCATCAGCAGTAGCTGAGCTGTGAGGTTAGCACCATAATCACCTTTGATGTAAGCTAACGAGAGTCACTAGATGAGAGGGGGGCTCACCAGGGACAGAGCTGCATGTTCCCTCAGTTTACAAATTAATTGCACTGATTGGAAAGAGCAGGGAGGCTCCTGCTGTTTACTGATATCTCGGAGTCGTGAGCAGGGAGATGAAGCCTGGCTGAAGGCAAAGGGGGGTACCCCTGCGTGCAGAGCCGGGGGGCCGCAAGGCTGATGATAGAGTCTCTACCGCACCTCTGTGAAGCTTCGCACTTCACATCAGCCCCGTGCCGCTGCCTGACCTCCACTGTGCTCAACCCCTGCTGCTAATTAAATTATGGAAGAGAAATACAGAAATGCTAGATGGGCAGGCTGTGAAATTTGCAGACACTGCGCTGGACACGCAAGGAAGCTGTACGTCTCCACTGTTGTGCAATGCACTGCCTTTGCGTAACACAGCGGGAGCTGGGGGGATTTCCTTGGTGAAAACACGGCGTGATAGGAACAGTGAATTGGCTCCTTGGGGAGCAAGATCTGCCGATACTGTTGGCATGATGGCTGAGCCTGCTTCTCCCATTCCATAATGCATAAATTGTTTAAGTAAAACAGCATCTCGATTTAGAAAAGTTTGGTCTAAAGTTCTAATAATTTAAGCAATAAATTAACTCGTACAAATTCACACAAAAGCAAAAAATGCAACCGTTCATGCCTATTGTGTGGTGATGGGAAGGAAACAGAAATTATGCTTTGACTAGGTGATAGGAGAAGACATCTGCTATAGATGCTATAGAATTAAATAACACGGGAGAAGAGGACCAGCTTTGCAAGGGTACCCTAGTTGTGGGGAAACAGGTTCCTTTCAGTCCATTTCCTCTCCTCTAGAAGATCTAAAATTCTGTATGTAAACCACATCTTATTCCAGCTTGTATTTATTCCATTTGTATAAAACTTAACCATTCATTTCTATTTTTAGTGATGTTAGGATGCTCATTTTAGCGGGGAGGTGGAGGCAGTCTGGTAGCTCCTGCTGAGCAGGGATCCCGTAGCAGTTCAGGTGTTTGGGTTTCCCACACACAGCCAAACCTTGACCTTCCTCTAGAGAAAATGTTTCTACACTCATCATATACAAGGAGGAGGAATTGAACTCGTTCAGAGATGTTGTGTGAGACTTCATTCTCCATCTTGGTGTGACAAGACTAGATTTCTCTTGACATGAAAGTAGTCAGTACAGGTTTACAGAGCAGGATTGAGAAGTGTTCAAGACTATTATTTGTTTCTGCTGCAAATGAAGAAAAAAGTTGCCTGTGGCAGCAAGACCTTCAATCAGTTTTGTCTGGGGTAAAGTGCTGGAGCACTTCTCATGTAAAGAGGCTCCTAGACCCATGGCTCAAGAACTTCTCTGCATCCCTGTCCCTTGTGTCCTAGCTCAAAAATAGAAAGATGGGCTCAATGCAAGACTTTTGCTTCTGGATTTTTGAAGTTTGTGCAGTGGCTCTGTGTCATGGTATATTTAGGAGACCCAGCTGGGAAGCAGTGATCCCTGGCAAGATGCCACAGCCAGTTTCTGTTCCCAGCAGTAACAGTAAAAGTCTTCATTTCTGCTGTTCTGCAGTACAACACAACTGCATTGCTGCTAGTGGTATTAAATATTCCTTTGTGAATTAAATATTCTTTTGTGTTTTCTGGTGTCAGTCTCTGAGTGCTCCATTGCTGTTCAGTGTTATCTACCAGGATGACAGTGAGATGTGCTGTCAACAGCGGCTGAACTGTGCCTTGTAGGTGAAAGAGAAATGAGGGCTCAGGAGAAGACAATGGCAGAATTTATTCTGCAGGTGGGTGAATGCAATTTTGAAAGGAGGCATTTGTTTTTAGGGTGA
Source organism: Ciconia boyciana (assembly GCF_034638445.1). Classification (NCBI taxonomy): domain Eukaryota; kingdom Metazoa; phylum Chordata; class Aves; order Ciconiiformes; family Ciconiidae; genus Ciconia; species Ciconia boyciana. The sequence goes on along the minus strand of NC_132939.1, from coordinate 72,033,266 downwards.
GATGTAGGCATGACTTTTTTGGTGTTCAGATGCTTTTAAGTGTATGCATTCTGCTCATGTTCTGTTAAGGTGAATGAGAGGCAGGACATCAAAGATAAAACAGGGAGAAACGTGCTGTTGCATCCTCCAAAACCATGTGAGTCAGAAAGTCCGGGAGTGGTAGAAGGGCCAGGGTGGTACACGGCAGGTTAAACTTCCCAAACAAAGGCTTCAATTATTTTGTTTCTGTTTTGGAAAGCAACAGTAAGACCAAGAGAGACATTGAAAGCCTGCTCTGAGCCAAGAGAATGTTTACAAATCCCCCTGCACCAACCAAATCGATAAATCTATACATTCTGTTCTGACTTATCAGAGTCACAAGAGCCACAAAATAGTCGCTGGTTGTTGGAGGTGTTTGTGGACAGGCTGGGGTTTTTTTTTGTTTCTTTCTTTCTTCTTTTTTCTCTCTCTGGATTTTATTTCACTAAATGAGTAAGGTATTTATTTAAGAAAAAATGAAAAACACACAAAACTGTATTTGGCAAAACCAAAAGGTTTCTATAGAATTGCTTTTGTGAGAGTTAAGGTGTTGACACAACCTGGTAAACGAAAACAGGAATCGTGAGGCACATGATAAGTGGGATTGCATTTCAGATAGCAATGAAGAGGTCTGGACAACAGCTTATTTGTGATATTGCCATCAGTGCGGGAAGCATGGGGCTGGAGTGACCAGCGGCTGGTCTGTGCTGCCATGGTAAAAGCTTGTACGTGTACGGACATCTCCTGAGACGCTGCAGAGCACGGCTAGAGGCGTCGGGAGATGGATGGACGGGAGCTGGAGAGATGCAGACGGCAGCGTGGACCAGGTCTGTAGCACTGCCCGCGGGGAGGAAGGGAGGGCAGTGGCAGCACAGCAGGCACAGCCTGCCTTGCTGGGACTGAGCTGTGCGTCGGAGGGGTCGGGCACCTCGCCGGGTCTCCTCCAGGGCTTAACACGCTCTGTGCCAGCAGGCATTTGGATCTTTGTGTGACGCCTTTCTTCCTCTTTCAGGTATTTCAGCCTGAACTGAGAACCAGATCCTCCTAATGCGTGTGAGTTTCTCCTTTGTTAGCTGTTCTAACTTTTCACCTGGCTTTGGGTTCGTGTGTTAGGACTGGCCGGCCAGCAGCATTGCTGCAGCAGCTCAGCACGGCCCCAGAACGTGTCTGGCTGCCCCGTCAGCTGGATTTGCAGCTGTGGGGTATTGCTGCAGCAGCACAAAGCACCAGCCCTGAGAATGCATCACTGCTTCTGCCTCTGCATGTCCGAAACCCCAGAAAGGTTGCCTCATCAGATGTTTTCCTGGCAAACTCCATCCCCGCTTGCTGATCACAATTGGCTGTCCTTCGGCAGCCGCCCAAAGCCATCCGTGCACTTCTCAAAGACATCAAGCTATATTCTCACCCCACCTGGCACCGAGGCCATCCTCAAACGCCTCCTCAGTCGCTGGTCAGGGTGCTCGTTCCCCTCCTTTGCTTGTTTGCTGCCTCACAACCTCACTCGTGGTCCTCTGTGGTCCCCTTCCTCAGCTTCGCTTTCCTTTGGACAAGGTACCTTGATTTCCCTTTATAACAACGGGTGAGTCGTAGCGAGGCTGCTGGTACCTCACCTGTGAACAAACCAAACCCCAGCTCCAAACACGGTGTCTGTGTTACGATAAACCATCCTCGGCTGGTGGATCAGCCTGGCCCTCTTCTCAAGGTCTGGGGGGTTTGGCCAATGCATTGGCTGTTGGCAGGTGCTTTCCAGAGTCTCCTGTTTTGATTTATCAGCTCCTGTACCAGAAAGTGCACCTGTCTGAGGCAGTTTCTGTGCTGGCAAAGAAAAGGGGCCATGGGAGCCACCAGGGCATAATTAAATCATAAATGACAAAAGTTGGATTTACAAAGACATTGCTCCAGGGCACCCAGTGAGCTAACACCAGTCCTATGACGGAAAGGTAAATGAGGAAAAACTGGGCACTCCAGTTTGGATAAGTGACTAATTATAATTTCTAGATTTAATTATCGACAATAAACTCTTAAATACCCACTGCAGACAAGTGAACCTCTGTGCCTTCCTTCTGTTTGATGTGCTAAGCATAAATATTCAGCTCAGCCTCTCAAGAAAACATGAGGTTTTACACAAGAACAACTATCCCAGATGAGCAGGATTTATAGCTCCAAAATGGTCTGGTTTCATAATTTGCAAAAGCTTTAACCTTTCAAGCATTTCCAAACCTATTTTAGCATGCAGGGAGTAGTGATGCAGAGACATTAACGTTAAAACTTTGTGTGTCTCCAGTGAATATTCTTACAAGAAGAAGCATAACATATCCTTTTTCTTATTTCATTTTCTAATATTTCAATGCTGTTTGCTTCCATGAAAGAAAAAAAAAATTCCTATAAAATTAACAAATATTGCAAAGCTTTAGATACCGATTAAGATGAATAATTTAACGTGTAGATATCAGTGCATGACAATTCTATGCTTCATCTGCCTGCTCACAGCTTATGGTGGAAACTTGAGGCAGATTTGCTGAAGCAGTTCACGTTTCCTTGAAGGTCATTTAAATGAATTTTCAGATTTCCTTTTAGTCTTCAGGTGATCCCATTAATGACTAGAAAAAACAAACAAACAAACAAACGGAAGCAAAAGGGGATTGAATAAATCATATGGCAATCCTTGGTAACCCGATGTCGTGTGCACCAGCTCTGCAAGACTGTAGATCAGACATTTATCTCAGCTCCCATCCTTAAAAGTGGAAGACAGCCCAAATGTCACGTTACCTCCTGGAGTGGTTCATGCCTGTGAATCCTGGGGCTGTGAGCCATCTACTGCCACCTCTGCCAAAGGAACAAGGAACAGGATCGCCTTTACCTTGGCTGTCATTCCTCTCTATTGACCATTGCGAAGGATGCACAGAACCCATCTCCAGCCTGCCAGACTTGCACGTTTACAGGGCAGCCAGCCTTGAGACGCAGCTGTCTGGAGGAGCAGCGGGGTTGGCTGATGCATGCCTCCTCCAGGCACTGGTTCCTGTGTAGGAAGGTGGCAGGGCAGGACGAGACGTGGTAGAGCCAAGGTAATCACAGGTCTGGCAAAAGAAAGGGACTAAAATGGATGGGTGGGCTGACATTTCCCTGGAAATCCTTTCATTTGCACAGATAGGGTCCGCCATTTGCTTCCCCTGCAGCAAGTTGAGGACTTGTATGTACCTTGTCTGAAAACAGGAGGTGGGCCCTCGATAAGTGACTCTGGCTCCTGTCTTTAATTGACGTGGTCTTTGTGCAGAATTTCTGTTATATGAAACCTAGAAAACCAGATTGGAAAAATGTCCCTCTGAATACATAAATAATTATAATGTCTTTCTTTATTAAAGAGGCAACTCCAAAACTCCTGCCTACTATCCTGATGTGGACATCTTGCTACTTGCCTTTAGCTCGTTTGCAGACCTGAAGGCTAAGCACTAATACTAGAGCACAGGGATTATGCTTGTAACAGGCTGTTCAGCTCTTAACTGCATTGCTCTTTTTAAAAAACAATCTATGTTCGGATTTGGGAAAGGAAGTCTGGTATGAAAACTGCTAGATCACATGCATCTGCTGCACTCGGGAAAGATCTATATCTGTCATCATCACCGTGATGGAATCAATTGTACCAGCAAGTTTTGACAGCCACGGGCAGGAGAATAGATTCAGCATCGTGCAGACGTATCTTGATGTTGGCAGCTAATGTGCAGGCTTTACAGCAGTACTGTGCTTCCTGTATCCTCCTTTGACAACCGAAGTGCTCCAGCAATGAAAGAGCAACGGCAAAGGGCAGAACTTGCTGCTGAGGTTTCCAGTCACAGACAAGTCAGGCAGGAGTGATCTCTGCAAGCATCTGGTTTGGGGAGCCAATTGAGTTTGGACACTCCTTCACCGCAGGCCCGAGGACAGCCTTGTTTTTCCCACTGGGGTATCTTTAAAAATGCTTCTTAAGTACTTCCCTTTGCCTAGGTCCAGACAGTCCTGGACATCTGGGTCACTCTGCAGTGCAAGAAGAGTACTGAGTGGAGAAGCAGTTTGAACTTTGCACCACGTAGTCTCCAAATCCCTCCTGACACTGGGGAGCAGAATGCTGGCCAGCCCTTCTGGCTTGTGACCCCACTTGTTACGACTCTGGCTCCTCTTGCTGGACCTTATCAACTGGCAAAACCTGTTTGTGAAACATTTTGGGGGTTGGGTGTATAATCTGATTAGAAGATGACAACAACCTTTTGGAGTGGATTGTTGAACAAGTGTCAGAGGGTGAGACAACAGACACCAGTGTTATTCCTCTCAACATATTCCAGCTTTGTGGCCAAAGCAAAGAACTGTTTATTGTTGTTGGCATGAGGAGATGATTCCTCAGAATCTCAACACTCTGCAGCCGTTGTCATGCTTTAGAAACAAAAGATGGCAAATGTGGGTGATGCAACGTCTGTAGGCTGTTACTTCTTCCAGCTTCCGGAAGAGCCTTACTGTAACTCTACGGTCTGTATGGCCGAGCTCACTCAAGGGACATGGTGAGAGTAAAATCTAACCAAATGAACAAACTTTAGTACTGTCAGCTGAGCAAGTCTTCAAGCTTCCCGTCGCAGATCTGGCTACCCAGACACATTTGTGAAAAGTGCTCATCATCTCACAATAGCCTGGTAACGCCAGAACTGTTTCATAATTAAAAATAGCATGAGGACAGGCTTTTCCGTGCACTATTCTTCAGTTATCATTTTCCATGCAGCAACCTGTGATACATTTAGAGATGATAATCAAAGATGGTAAGTTTTATCGCCCTATAAAGGGTGGATTTTTCAGCCTTCCTCTTTAGAGCTAAACCCAAGCTTACAGGATTGCTGTTCCACAAAAGGCTGTTTGGCAACAATTGCGCTTTGGTTGTGCATAAATTAAAGTGTAACAGAACACTATTAATAGTTTTGATGATGATTCTGATCAGAGGTTTGACTCAAATATCAGCATAAAGAGAACAGTGGTACCGTATCAACCTAGCTTTGGCAGAAAGCGTGTCAACCAGAATTGTGCTTTGAAAATACAGCAACAAAAATCTGCAAGAAAATTTCACAGCAGGACACCTTATACCACCATGACTACTAATGAAGAGCAGCTGCAGACAGTAAAGAGTGCGACTCTGGGGAGATTTCAGCAGAATCTCTGGAAGGATTGTCTGGAGTCCCTGACTTCAGAAGGGAGTTGACTTGCGCTGCACAGGCTGCAGCACCGCTTGTCTCTTAGTGGTGGAGCTTAGGGCATGTTACAATCAAGTGTCTCCATCAGCTACTCCGTGCTATCTTCATGTCCTTGCAGTGCAAATCAGCAGGACAGGAGTCCAGACATCAGGGTCCTGGAGCAATGTCAAATATTCAGCACTGAAATAATTATTCTGCTGGCTCACTTAACTGGTCCAGTCAAATGTCAGAGATGCCTTCTGTCAAAAGTGGAGTGATTAAAGTGATTTTTAAGGACAGCTAAAATAAACTGAATGGATAAGAAACCAATTACTGACATGATACGCAATGCAAAAACAGTGTGAAAGCCTCCACCACGGTAGAATTCAGGAAAGTGAAGTCAGCAGCTCTAGCAGAGATATATTAAAACTGCCCAAGAATATGAACAAGGTTAGATTAATGCTGCATAGCAGAAAATGCTCAGAGGAAATGGGGCATAGTGAATACAGGAAGCAACACCTGTGGCACCTGTAACCACTAATTACTGTGCAAATTGGACTAATCTCTCACTTTCTGCCAACTAAAATCTTAATCTTCATGCACTGAATTGAAAGAAAATTCTGTCACCATGTAACCCTTGCAAGGAAAAAAGGTTCTTCTTTGAACAGCTACACCCTCGGCCAGCAAAAGTAACCTACCTATCTTGATATAAAATGCCAGCTATGTAGAAGAATTACTTTTGAAGAGCCTCTCTGTGTTGGGTCTGTAATTTACTTAGCATTTGCCCATAAACTGTTTCCTTTTAACCCCATCTTTGTTTTGACGATCAGAAAGCTTGAATCCATGGAGATTAAGTGCAGTCACTCATTCATCTTTCTTTTCTTTTTCAGGAAGAACAGAAGCGTGGCATTATCCCATGTTCTGCTTGCTCAGCCTTGGGGTCTTGGAGAAACACAGTAGGTACAAGTTTAGAATCATAGAATCGTTTATGTTGGAAAAGACCTTTAAGACCATCAAGTCCAACCGTTAACCTGGCACTGCCAAGTCCACCACTAAACCATGTCCCTAAGCACCACATCCACAAGTCTTTTAAATACCTCCAGGGGTGGTGACTCAACCACTTCCCTGGGCAGCCTCTTCCAATGCTGGACAACACTTTCAGTGAAGACATTTTTCCTAATATCCAGTCTAAACCTTCCCTGGAGCAACTTGAGGCCATTTCCTCTCGTCCTATCACTTGTTACTTGGGAGAAGAGACCAACCCCACCTCTCTACACCCTCCTTTCAGGCAGTTGTAGAGAGCAATGAGGTCTCCCCTCAGCCTCCTTTTCTCCAGGCTAAACAACCCCAGGTCCCTCAGCCGCTCCCCATCAGCCTTGTGCTCCAGACCCTTCCCCAGCTCCGTTGCCCTTCTCTGGACACGCTCCAGCCCCTCAATGTCTCTCTTGGAGTGGGGGGCCCAACACTGAACACAGCATTCGAGGTGCGGCCTCACCAGTGCCCAGTACAGGCGTACTCACTGCCCTGCTCCTGCTGGCCACACTATTTCTGATGCAAGCCAGGAAGCTCTTGACCTTCTTGGCCACCTGGGCACACTGCTGGCTGATATTCAGCTGGCTATCGACCAACACTCCAGGTCCTTTTCCGCCGGGCAGCTTTCCAGCCACTCCTCCCCAAGCCCGTAGCGTTGCATGGGGTTGTTGTGACCCAAGTGCAGGACCCAGCACTGAGCCTTGTTGAACCCCATACAATTGACCTCGGCCCATTGATCCAGCCTGTCCAGGTCCCTCTGCAGAGCCTTCCTACCCTCAAGCAGATCAACACTCCCACACAACTTGGTGTCATCTGCAAACTGACTGAGGGTGCACTCGATCCCCTCATCCAGATCACTGATAAAGATATTAAACAGAACTGGCCCCAAGACTGAGCCCTGAGGAACACCACTTGTGACCGGCCGCCAAGTGGATTTAACTCCGTTCACCACCACTCTTTGGGCCCGGCCATCCAGCCAGTTCTTTACCCAGTGAAGAGTACACCTGTCCAAGCCATGAGCAGTCAGTTTCTCCAGGAGAATGCTGTGGGAAATGGTGTCAAAGGCTTTACTAAAGTCCAGGTAGACAACATCCACAGCCTTTCCCTCATCCACTAGGCGAGTCACCTTGTCGTAGAAGGAGATCAGGTTGGTCAAGCAGGACCTGCCTTTCCTAAACCCATGCTGTTGGGGCCTGATCACCTGGTTGTCCTGTACGTGCCACGTGATGGCACTCAAGGTGATCTGCTCCACAACCTTCCCTGGCACCGAGGTCGGACTGACAGGCCTGTAGTTCCCCGGATCCTCCTTCCGGCCCTTCTTGTAGATGGGTGTCACATTTGCTGACCTCCAGTCAACTGGGACCTCCCCAGTTATCCAGGACTGCTGACAGAGGATGGAAAGTGGCTTGGTGAGCACTTCCACCAGCTCCCTCAGTACCCTTGGGTGGATCCCATCTGGCCCCATAGACCTGTGTGTGTCTAAGTGGTGTAGCAGGTCACTAACCATTTCCCCTTGGATTATGGGGGCTTCATTCTGCTCCCCGTCCCTGTCTTCCAGCTCAGGGGGCTGGGTACCCGGAGAACAACTGGTCTTTAACCAGAACAACTGGTTAAAGACTGAGGCAAAGAAGGCATTAAGTACCTCAGCCTTTTCCTCAGTCTTTGTCACTATGTTTCCCCCCTCATCCAACAAAGGATGGAGATTCTCCTTAGCCTTTCTTTTGTTGCTAATATATTTATAGAAACATTTTGTATTGTTTTTTATGGCAGTAGCCAGATTAAGTTCTAGTTGGGCTTTGCCCCTTCTCATTTTCTCCCTGCATAACCTCATGACATCCTCGTAGTCCTCCTGAGTTGCCTGCCCCTTCTTCCAAAGTTCATAAACTCTCCTTTTTTTCCTGAGTTCCAGCCAAATCTCTCTGTTCAGCCAGGATGGTCTTCTTCCCTACTGGCTCATCTTTCGGCACATGGGGATGTCCTGCTCCTGTGCCTTGAAGATTTCCTTCTTGACGAATGTCCAGCTTTCCTGGACTCCTTTGCCCTTCAGGACTGCCTCTCAAGGGACTCTGTCAACCAGGCTCCTAAACAGGCCAAAGTCTGCCCTCCAGAAAGCCAAGGTAGCAGTTCTGCTGACAGGGCTGCTTGCTCAGGGCTGTTGAAGAAAATTCACTTTTTAGAGAATTTCCTGAAAGTTTTTAAGCAGTAGCATACCGTTGCAGGCCAGGGGGCTTAAGAAACTCCTCTTTTCAGGCAGTGGATGTTTAACATGCACCTTATGCAGAGATGCTGCCATGAAGTCAACGTCAGGATGCTCATCTGTTGGTGTAGGACAGCAGGGTTGTCCTTAATTCTTTCTACTGAAGTATTGAGGAAATTGATAAGCAATTCCTTATTACTAAGAAGTAACTACTTGTATCTCACATGGACTCATTAAGAATTAAAAATAAGTGATTCAGAAAGAGCTGCAAAATGCAGAGGTGTGAAAATCTGCATCTCAGAAAAAGGCTAAATCACCGCCTGTGCAGCATATTCGAGAGAGGGTTGCATGGTAACCCAAGTGCAAGCTTCATCACAGGCAGCAACTCGCGACCAGCTGCCATGTGTTTACTGTAACAGACAAAAAGCACAAAGTTGAAAGAGAGCTAGATAAACTACAAGCACTCTTAATCTGTTTTTTACCCAGAGATATGAATGAATTCTGCATTTTTTAACATAACACTGCACGTCATTTGGAGAAACAGCATGTCCCGTCTCAGCCAGGTTCTCTGGATTTGGTGCAAGAGGCTCTGGAGGAAATTTTCTGGCCTGTCTTCAACCAGATGAGCTGGAAAAAAGGTATGAAAAAGTCAGTGTCCAGTTCAGTGGGGACAAATGGAAATTTCCTTATTTTGGTGGAAATAGAATAGAATAGAGTAGGAAATAATCACCTGAGAAGTAAGGCTGGTGAATGACTGGCTGAGTAGCAGCTCTTCAGGAAAGGATCTGGGAGCTCATCTGAAATGCAAGATGGCCAGAATTCAACAAAATCCCATTGGGGTGAGAAAGCCAGTCTGTGGACACCTGTGAAGAGCAGCACAGTCTGCAAGCCAGGGGAAAGATCCCTTCCAGCCCCCTCGCTGCTGGCCACGCCATGCTGGAGTAGTGTCCAGGCTGGGGACCTCATTGGAGAGATCGAGCACAGGAACAAGAGTAACTGGTGTTGCAGAAGCTCAGCCCCTGGAGGAAACACGGATGTGTAAAATATTTGGTCACTGGGGAATGGAAAAGATGTCATCAGCTGAAATGCATCTAATGTGCTTTGGAAACGCATGGTGTACACCAGACAAGTCTCTGTTTCTACTGCTTCATGTCCTCTTAGGAATATTTTAATTCGGAATTATGGACCAAATAATACGAACTCTGCAGTGCCAGTGGTCGGCTATACAGAAGTATATTGCAGTTATCAGCACAGCAGCCAAAGGTAAAGCTCTAAGACAAGGTGATACCTAACCTTCAGAGCTCAGTCTGGGGGGAAGGTCACTGTGCTAAGTGAAATAAACAGTTAAACCAAACCCCAGGCTGCTCAGGACCCGTGAGGAAATTCTGCATTTCTGGCTGAAAATCAAATAACCTTCTTCTCAGAAATACATCGCTTCAATGTTTTTCTCCGTGACTCTAAGTGGCACTGCTTTTTCTGTTTAATAAATCTCTCTAGAAAATGTCACTCACTATAAAATTATATATTTTGAATAAAAGCTAAAGTCTCAGCATGCATAATATATTATTCTTGTGTCTGGGCCCATGGCCTTTTATCCCAAATAGAAAATAAAACAATTGCTGAATAGAAACTTCTTGAATGTTCTGAAATTCTCAGCTGCCACCACCCACCACATTGCAGACTGCAGAATTTCAGCTCTTTCCATCAAATATATACAGTGTATAAATACACTTGTAGATACATGCATACGTATAAGCACTAGGGATATGTACATTGCGCATCGCGGTAGAATTGGTCTCCAATAGAGCTGATTATACAAGGGACACCCCTAAAATCTAATCACGCTCACCCTAGGCTTGATCCTGGGAGCAGAGCCCCACGCTGGCTGCAGCCCATGGTGAACCAGTGGTTGTTTCTCTTGTGCTCAGCAGAGGGATATTCAAGCGTATGGACCTGGATCTCTGGATGCAGGCTCATCCTCACCTCTCCAAGGAAGCTCACATGGCATCTCATGACTGATCCTTTGCATACGTTCCTGGCCACCCACCAGGGCTCCTGTGCACTGGGGAGGCTCGTGAAAAGGTAAAGGCAATATCAATAACTAGCACCTGCTGCTGATCCATGAACACATCTATCCCTTGTCAGTGAAAAAGGAAAGTCCCGTGTCGTCCCCCGCCTGTGGCCATAGACGTTGGAGGGCAGTGGTAACCCAGCCTCTCTGGTGCCTCTCCAGCACGTCCTTCAGCAAACGGCAGGCGCAGGAGGGGACCCCCTGGGCAGCGATGTCCCCGGCCATGCCCCAGCCGTCCCTCGGAGCACCAGGCTGTGCTGGACCCACCGCTCCTTGGGCCAGAGAGAAGACAAATGACTGAGGTGGCCTTTCTCACTGCTTTTCTGCAAACATGGCCACGAATCTGTCCTGAGATCTTCAGCTGATTGCTCCTCTGCAGCCGGGCCCCACCTTTCCCCACACTGAGAGCTTCTCTGCTCATCACGGTTGTAATTGGACGTGCTCATTTTATCTTGTGTAGCATTAGAATTGCCACATCTTGCTTATTCAAACATTCCCAACTGTTGACACCTTCTGAGGTATTTTGTCTGGAGAAAGCATTGTATTTTATTTCCTTTGTAATCCATTTAATGATGAAGGAATCCAAACAGGTGGTTTTCAAAGTTTTTAGATGCAAGATGCTTATGTCTCACTGTCATAACAGTTTGTCTCATTACATGGGGATAAAATTCAAGAAGGTTGATGTATTGCTTACAAAGGAAGCAACAACAGCATCAAGTGATGCCGTCCTGTTTGTTCCGTAACGGTGTTATAACTTGAGGAATTCGGTTGCCTGAATCTCTGAAAGTTCCACTGAGGCCAACAGAATAATAATATTAATTATTTTGTTGTAAAAGAAACAATGTCTCTGTGCCTTTTATGTCTTTTTATTGTTTTATAGCCTTAAGCATCTATTTACTAATGCTTTGTGCTTTACGAGGTTGAAAAAATAATGTTCCTTTTCTCTTTGTTTACTTTAGCTTTTTCTGTTTGTTTTTTTCTCACTCTGATTTTTTCCTTTTTTTTTTTTCCCCTTTTACTCTGACGGTCTTCAATACTTTAAATCACATATATCACCTCGATTATCACATATATAATCTGAATTTCTTTGCAAAATGCAGCTTTATCTGAAAAAGGCAATAAATGAATTATCCATGGCCTTTAGGGTGTTCTGCCTTTGCTGAATCACAGACCTTTAAAGCATGCTCTCAGGGGCATCACTGATACCTGCCTGAAGCCCCAGGTGTGCAAACACGTTTTTAGAGGTGCGTTTATTTGTGGGAGAGGCTGCAGGAGCACGTGTGTGGCGGGGCGAGCCGCCCGCCTGCCCTGGTCCCTGCGGGCAGTGGCAGTCTCGCAGGAGATGGATGGCGTGGGTGGCTCTCCCTGAGCCCAGGTACAGCACTGGAGGCAGGAGGCGAGGCAAATCGGGCACATCCTGATTTGAAGCATAGCTCAGCACACAGCCAGATCATGGTACATCACCTTCGCACCTTGTTACAGAGGGTGGGAGCCCAGCCGGGTGGCAACTGGGAAGCATCGCCTCCTCCCTGCGCGTCCCCGGAGGACCCACACACGCTGCACACACAGCCACGCTGCCTCAAGGTTTTCAATCATCTACCAGTGCTGTTTGAAAAATGTCAAAGCTTGTCTCCCGTGTTAAGATAACTCACAAACACAAAGGTAAGGCGATATAATACCAAGATATGCAGCAGAGAGACTGGCATATGCAGGTACAAAGTAGTTTAGAAGTCCCCAGCTGTACAGTGCTAAGATGAACAGTGTGTTAGGCAGACGTGTTAAAAGGGGCTTCAGACTTCATCTAGTCTAATACTGTCAAGTAAATGCTGGATGCAAGTGGTTTTTTGCCTTCTTTAGTCTATGAATACCCTAAAACATTGTTTACAAGAAAATGAAAATAAAACATGGTGTCTTAGCACTCAAAACCTGTTCGTTCCGCACAGTGTGGGACATGGTGTGTTCTGCTTAGTGCTCACTTGAGTACAGAAGTTGTGCGCATCTATAGCATTACTGGTGTGAGTCCTTCCATCGATGAAAAAACACATGCCGCTCTGAACCAGAAGCAGTTACGTTGCTGTGGTTGATGTTATTTGTCTTTCACAGAAGGCATACATGATTCCTTCCCATGGCTTCTGGGTAGAGAACGAAGGTGCAACTTCTGTGACAGCAAGGTGAAAAGACGGGGTAATCCTACCCGCTGGCTGTAATATTGATTTGAAGCCTTGCTGCAAGTTCAGAGGTCTTACTCAAGCGTAAGCACAAAGGAATGGTTGTTTGAAATTTAGTAAGTGATAATAACAGAGCTACTGCAAAGGAAACCAGCTTGACTGACCCTCAGCCCATCCATAATGTCCTACAATATTGTCGGAGAAGCCGGTCTGATGATCTGCTCCTGCAGCCTGAGAAGAAGAGCTGGAAATGAAAGGCTTTTCAGGTAGACTACTAGGGGATCCAGATTTCCTGCAAGTGAAGTAATTATGTTTTCATTACTCTGGGGCTATAATAAAAAGAAATTCTGTTGATGACAATTCTGCAACCATTGTACTGAGGATTCAGCTGGCGCAGCTCTGTAAAACACGATTAATTAACTTTCTGCCAGAAGCATGCTGTAGTGAGCTGTCCTGTCCGTCTTCTAAGGGATGCTGTACTTCATCCTAGACAAAGTCGCTGCAGCTGCAGAGGGACGAGTGGTAAAATACTGCTTGCAAGAACATGTCCTTGGGTACGTGCCTTTTGTGAGAGCAATGAAAAGTTGTCTAGCAGCATGCACTACCTACAATCTGCATGTGAAAGCCAGGTTTTAAACACATTTGAGAATGCCCAAAACACATTAAGATTGGAGAGCCTAGCTAAGCCAGCGTTAGGTGCCTGCCGCTGCCACAGGCAGTGCAGCTCAGCCGGGGGCTGAGGCGAGAGGTGGGACGGAAATTTTAAAATGGCAGTTGAGGGATATTTCAGAAGTGCCCTCCGCGGGGGCTGGCTCCCCGGGGGAGGCGAGGCCGGTGGGATGGTCTGCAGAGCCCTCTCCCTCCTCCGTGGGGAGGAGAACCCCACGCTCGTGCCCTCCGCAGCAGCGTGCGCCAGGGCATCTCTTCCCGCCCGGCCGCGGGGCCACGCCGGCCGCCCAGGCACGGGCAGTCCCCCGTGGGGTGCCCGTGGGGCAGAGCCCTCCCCTCACCTCTGCCCGCTTGCCGGCTGTGCCAGCGCCCACTGCGTGTCAGCCAGCACCGCCCAGCCGGCGCCCAGCACCGCTGCGTGAAGGGCGTTTGGAAAGGTCCTCCCTGAAAACCAGCCGGGAGCTGAAGCACCATCACCACTAAAGCGCCGGCGTGCCCTCCTCTGGGGCTCTTGTCCTCCCCTTGCCCTTATGTTCGGCTAACCCAGGTTTCAGCCCTCTGGATGCACGGTGGTTTCCATATCTGAGGTCTTAGGCTTTGGGAAGTGCTGCCGGCCCTCCCACATTTTCTTTTTTCCCCTGTCTCTGTATTGCAAATGTGAATTGGGGTATAATTTACTAAGATAGATTAAAATAAACAAAAAGCAAAACAGACATCGACACCAGAACCAAAATAAACAAACATGAAAATTGGGCAACCACCATAGCTTTTATTTATCAGGTCAGCTCTTAATTGTAGTACTTAGACATGATTAGCGGGTGTCTTGATTACCCTGCCAGAAATAAATCCTACTTTGCAGAGGCTTATGTTTTCTGGAGAGGAGAGGAGAGGAGAGGAGAGGAGAGGAGAGGAGAGGAGAGGAGAGGAGAGGAGAGGAGAGGAAGGGAGAGGAGAGGAAGGGAGAGGAGAGGAGGAGAGGAGAGGAGAGGAGGGGAGGGGAGAGGAGAGGAGAGGAGAGGAGAGGAGAGGAGAGGAGAGGAGAAGAGAGGAGAAGAGAAGCAGCCAGGCAGCCACATCGAGCCGCGCCGCTGCCCCGGGACGCTGTCGTTCATGCTGGAGGCTGCGGACCAGGAGGGCAGCTCAGACCCGAAGCAATGCCTCCGTGTCCCCGGTTTTGTCTCTTGACCGGACCGCAGTGGGTCCGGGGGTGATGTGCGCCAGGCAGGGGGATGGGCACAGCGTTACCCCAGTGACCTCCAGTTTCCCAATGAGTTTCTTGCCCAGAGGCCTGGTGTGTTTAATACCGGCATAAAACCCCTTCAAGAGCGTCACTGGGAGAATCGTTGGTAATGAGATTACAGCAGAAGCGAGTGTTTGTCCTTCTGTGCTACGGGATGTGAGGCTGTAAGGTCATTTGGTGCAGAAAGGTTTTTTTCATTGGTTAAGTAAAGAGATCCAAGCAGAAAGCCTCTGATCTCACAATGTAATTCCAGAGGATTGCCCCTAACGGGGGGAATCGGGAGGATAACAGTGTCCTACAGAAAAACATAAACCAGTGCAATTAAAGACCACGCTATGCTGTGCACACGTCAGGGACCGTGGTCAGGATGAGGAGTGAGGTTTCACTCTGTAAGCTTTAGGGACAGATTTTCTGCTGTGGAGATGGTGGGGGTGAAAGAAAGGAAATTTTCTGCTCTAGAGGCTTCCCGTGCTGCACTCGCGTTTCTCCTAACAGAGAGTGCATTTCTGCTTGGCACTGCTGGAAAGCAAACTCCAGCACCGCATTATTTTTTTTTTCTGGGGCAGGGGATGGGAGGTGTTTGCTTTCCCTTCTTGTAGAACAAAACCCAGACCTTTCAGTTTTATGCAGAAAAAAAGAGGACACTCAGCAGCCAACGCTCCAGGACAGCCTGTATCCCGTGGGCAAAGTACTTGGCTGTGACATGGGAGACTCCCATCCAAATCTGTGCTTTGAGCCAGCAGAGCCCTCACGATCGGCCTTACTCTCTGGAGCTTTGGAGCAGGTGGGACTTATCTGGGGATGGAAAAAAAAGTGTCATGAAAAACCAGTAACTTTTTCTTGAAAAATACTTTGTTGCCATGAATTTTCACTTCCAAAAGAAATCCCTCCCAAACCCACCAAAAGACCTTATATATCAAACTTATAAACTTAATAATTATTTTGAAAGAAAATGATTTTGCTTTTCACAGAGGAAGAATCTCAAAATACTGAACTCTGATGATGTGTGAAACTGTAAGAGGACACTTTGAAAAACATACCCTGACTCCTCAGAATCCATATGGTGCCTTTCCAACCCAAAGAAAACTGGATGGGAATAGTGCCTGATGTGCACCCGTGGCTGCGTTGCAAGTCCCTGGCTGGTGCTGCTGCGCCGCGGAGCAGCGCTTACAGGTGCGGGGCTGCAGCTGCCGGCATGGCGAGCAGATGGCTCTGCACGCCGCAGAGAGCCGGTGGGTGCTCGGAGATGGTCTGTGGCTGCCCGGGGTCGTGCCATGCTCACCCGACTGCAGCGGGAAGCAGATGTGCTGGACACCCTCAGATGAGTGCTTTACTTCCAGTGACCTCGTCTGACTCGCTTGTAGTTTTGCTGGGGAATACAAAGAAATAGGGTCTTTGCCAGAAACTTTGCGGCATGAATTCTGCTGTGAAAATACACATGTGCATGAAAAGGTGAAGGACGTTTCCTTGGGCTATTGTCTGCTGATGTCTTCTCATGTAGGAGGCATGATTACAAGCCAACAGTGCTGCATTGCATCCCTTGGCTCGTTACGATCAGTTTTTCCAGGCAAGCCATTCATAATGCAGGAAGAGACTGAAAAGCTGTCTGGACCCTCAGTTAATGGTCAGCACATCTGCCACTGATGCGAAATGCAGAGAAGGTATTGCAATCTATGTTTATTTTTTTCTGAATAATAATGGTAATAAAAAAAATCTAAGTATTTTTTTCCTAGAGTTTCATGGCAATTTGAAACTCCAATCCTGTTACTTACTTGTTCCTCCCTCCTCTGTTTTAAAACTGCATTTTGTGGCTTGTCATTTACAGACGAAGTTCAGGAGCCAACAGTGCATCTCTTCTGGGGGATGGCTCCGGCGGTGCCTCCCCGGCGGGCAGGGAGGTGCTGATGGTCCCCTGCCCCTCCCCAGCCGCGTCCTCTGAGCAGAGCGTGCTATTGAAGACTTCAACTTTTTTGAACAGCAGGATTTTTAATGCTGTTCTCAGCAAATAGGTATTCCCGGGAGCCTTCGCGTGAAGGCGGAGAGTGAGCTGAGTTCAGACAAGCTGCTGCTCAGCTTGTACTTTTCCCTCTGCTTCCTTCTCTCATGTAAAAGCTACATTGTGATCACCTCAGTTCATTAGAAACCGTTCTCATTAATCCACATTCTCTCTCTTTTCCTCATTTCCCATGAATAGGAACTGGATTTTATTCAGAAAGGTGCCAGGGATTTTCTTTGTGGATCTGTCCCTAATCACCCGTGCATGGCCGCCTGCAAACAGTCTGTTTTGAGAAGAGCAGTTGTCTCATCTTGAAAATCTCTACTGCTCTTCCCAAAGTCAAGTTTAAGTCTCATAATAACCATGCTTTTCCTCATTCTCAATTAAAGCACAATAATTCAGTCTCTACTTAGCCTGTTAACTGTTCAGATTCACTGCCTGGGCTTTATCCACAGATTAATGGATTTATAGATTATAAAGCCAGAAGGGACCAGTGTTACTTTCTTCCTAACAGAGGCCTCAAGAGGTCCTTCAACGAACTCTTGACTGAACTTCAGTACCGCTGAAGAAGAACAACAACAATGAAAAAATCAATCTTATCCTGATTTAAAATTTCCCAGGTCCATGGTAAGTTTGTCAGATACTTACTTACTCTTGCTGTGAAGGAGAAGGATGCCCGGCCCCTCACCATCGGTGATCAGCTTCAACCAGCAGCCGTGCTGACCTCCCTTGACCCCTGCTAAGCAGAAAATCCCCCTTTCACCACATTTCTGCTTCCTTGGGAGGCGTCCACAGACTATTGCATCTCCCCTTCTCTCTCCCATCAGCAATTCTACCAGGACAGGGCCCTTGTGCCTTTGACGCTGGCTTTCGGCACTTTCAGCGTTCCCGTTCCCGCAGGCCCTCCCCAGGCTCCCGCGCCCCTCCAGAACGGGCGACAGCAGCTCAGCAGCGGCAGCAGCTGCAGGAGCTGGGTGCTGGCGGGACCTCTCTGCTCTGACTCGGGGTGCTCCTGCACAAGCATCATTCGTCCTCGTCGCCGTGCTGCCCTGGGAACTCCATTTAGCTAATTAACAGCAAGACTCTGCTACCCGTCTTAGCGGTGCCAATTCCAAATATAGATCCCCTGATCTTGCAGACAGGTATCTTCTTCTCAGACATGAGGCTGCATGTGGACACATTAAAACGATTATCTGACCATGCAATCCAGATTTCCCTGCATTGGTTACTCGGTCTTTTTGTCACTCACCACTCCCCCCGCCTGCGTGTTATCAGCCCAAAACCAGGCTGGGGAGCGGGCTGTCAGTCAGGCAGCACCGACAGCCTCTGGCCGATGGTCCACGGGCAGCAGACCCCGGTCACCTGCTGAGAACATACAGCCACGGTGTCCCCGCGTGGCAGGACAGGTAATGCCGTGACACACAATATTATTAATTTAAAAAGTCAACATGTCACATGCCCAATGGATGAAAAAGCAGCTGATTAAAAGGTTTTGAAATGCCACTGCAAGGGGTGAGCGCGCCCTGGCCGCTCGCCTGGCCACCGGGATGGCCACGGGGCATGGGGATGCTGCTGAAGTCTCCTTGAGCACCCTGTGAGACTTCTAAAAAAGAATCTTGTCCAAAAAGGAGATAATTAGTTTTGCAAACCAGCATTGGCTATATTTTATTCTTTTCTCTCTCTCTTGATTAACTTCCATAATAGCTGTTCTGTTATTTTTTCCAGCATTGATGTTGGACTGACAAGTCTATAATTATCTGGGTCATCTTGTTTATTCTGTTTTATAATACTGATATACTTCCTTTCTTCTCACTTTGTGCCAGATATTCGCAGCAAGATTTTGAGCCAGCTCTTAAAAAAACCCTCTGAATGTTACATTATATATATATATACCTTTTTCCATGGTAGGTGCAGCATAGCTTGATTTTAGAAAATTGTCATATAAAGCAATTATAAAACCTGATGATAATTTGGTAGTGGCAGAATGAGATTTCCAGCGTATACCATTCTTACCAGAGCTCCTCTTTGCTCTATATCTTCTCTCTTGCTATAGCTTCTGACGCCTAATGACGTTTTGGTGGTCTGCTCCAGAAATCAGTTAATACCCCTTCTAGTGTTTTGCCTGTGATTATTCATTAGGGCATGTCTCCACATGTCTACAGATACCTTCCACATTCTCCTGTTTCCTTGTTCAGAAGGTCTGTGTTTACTATATCCAGTGCATTTGTAACAGCCAAGTTTTGGGACGTGTCTTCCAGAGGCCAGTGTCACCAAATGTAGGATCTCTGCTCAGAAGTCTGCAGGTTTACTTTACCTCTGCGTTACCCAAGCTCATGGCGTTGAGACATAAGCAATTCAATGTCTATTTTCTGTACATTGTTTGACTGAAGTTGTTGTGTCACACTTTTGTGCTAAATGCCTCCCCTTTGCACCTTTCCTTTTCAGACCCGGTGCCCCCACCTGCCCCGCGCAGCTTCACCTCCACGTTAGGGCATTGCGTTGTCCCTGCTCTCGGCCGTCTGTCCTGCCCAGGCGGGTGAAGATGTTTTCCACAGATTCGTGTCAGAAAGACCAGCAGTCCTGCCTGGCCAGGGCTTCTGCTCATAAGGGTGAGCTTTTTCCACACCTTTGTGTAAGACACATTACTATATTTTTGCCAAATCTGACATAAATTTCCTAGAGAGACACAGGCTGACAATTAAGGAGCACCGTAAGCAATCTCACGCCTGATCTATGTTATTAATTGAGGGACTATGAAATATTTAAAACCTATATGGGAATCACAGGGACAGGGAGCAGGCACAAGGTTGTTTGTGCTGCCCGGATATTTGATGGTTTTTGACTTCAGAGTACTTAACCGTGCTTCCTTAACATTTGTTTAACGTTCCCTTTGTCGATCGAATGTATTTGAACTTTTAAGGAGTTAATTGCTTTTCACACTTCTGTTAGTAGCTATCTCCTTGATCTAATAGAAGACTGAACTTAATTGGGCTTGTTCCAGGGAGATTAAAAATGTCTTTTCCACCTATAGTATCTATGATTTAATGAAGTGTGCATGTGACTCTTATTTAATGTGTTCACCAAATAGAAAATCACTCTGGTACCCGTGTTTCCTGCGAGTGCACCCACAGCTTTACACAGCTGCTGTATAGTGACAGTGCAACAAGCATTGCTGATTGCCAAACAAGAAATATGAATTTATAAGTGATCTTTAATGTTTTGTGATGTGAAAGTTAACAGTCCGGCTGCGTATATGCATCCGACTCTGCTTCTGGACATGCATTGAAGATGATTTTATGCTCAAAGCCACACTCACGCTCAGAAGTCACGCTCTTGGCAACTTCAGTGAGTGAACAGAGGAGGCTCTGGTTTTAATTACACACTTATCAAATAGCAAAAACACTTCAGGTGTGTTCACTTTATCTAAATCTTGCTAAGAGTTAGCAGAAAATATCTTTAAGAAGCAAAATGTTTTGACAAGAATGTGTCTAAGCACTCTTACCTAAATAAAAATAAAAATTAGTATTTATTTCAGTGTTTAATATATATACAGGTAAATATTGCTCCCAAACATGTCACTACAGGCCTATCTGACTAAATAGGTGTAGATGCCAGTTCCCTATGTGTAGGATTTCTATGAGAAGCATGAGAAGTTTAGGAAAATTAGACCATAATATTCATTTGAAATCTTGGCCTACTCTAAAGAGCTATATGAATTATTCAAAAGAGAGACGGAGGGTTGCACAACACTGTGTCACTTTTCAATGCAAGGCAGGGAGGCAGGAGGCTGCTGGAGTTTCCCATGGCTGCTAATTGAAACCCAGAGGATTTAGAAAAAATTGTGAGAACAGAAAAGATAAAATAGGAACCCAAATGAAGTCCTCCAGCATGTTTTAAAGAAACACTTTTTAATGGAGATTTAAGTAACAAAAAAAGTATTTGTAAATAGCCTTCATACTGAACTATTCATAAGGTAAAAGAATGCAAATACCTTGGTTTCCCCTTTCAACTGAAAAAAGTCAGCATCATTTACAGTTCTTACCTGCTTTGGAAGGATCCGTGTGAAATACATGCTCCTTTGTAAGGACAAAGTCCTGTAGTGCTGTTTCCCTAACATTCATCACCCCTAGTCAGGATTTTCTTTTCACAGCTAATTTCAGAGTGGGATAGAAAAGGGTAAGTTTTAGCCAGAACGAAAGATGTCATTGTGACTAGCAATGATTTCCATCTAGCTATGAGAAAGAGAATACTTAAAACAGGAGTGAGAATGCTCAGGACATGACTGTTTGGGAGGTGTGCAAAAGAAAGCCCAGGAGATCTGAGCCAATTTTTGCTTTAATTGCATCTGAGACGTACACCACACTGAGTGATATTGCAAAAACCAGGCTGTTTCAAGATCTTTCTATTTTCTTGAAAGAAGAGGGTGAGTTCTTCCTCCCTTCTCCATCTCCCTAAAAGAACACTAAAGACCCCCTGCAAACCCGCAGCTAGTGGCTAGCTATCCCAGATTAATGCAAAAACCAGAAGAGCAATAATAGGTTTCTATTACCCTGCTAAATGCTCATCCATTTCAGGGAGCAATACATTTTCTTATTTGAATACCCCTGCAGTACTTAATTCTCTTGAAATCAGCCAGCTCTTTCCTTACACTGTTCACAAATTTTATTTATTATTCAGCTGTGCCCAACACTCCTGTTGTGAGACCCTGGCTGGCAGCCCCCTCCCGCAGAGGGTGGCCGTCCCTCGGCCGGGAAGAGCGTTTAGAGACCATCGGGGTGCCAAAGAACCACTGCAGGGAGACTCGCCAGGAGCAGCCCCAGGAGTGTCCCGTGCCGTACCACTGCCCGTGCCCCTGCCCGCGCCCCTGCCTGTGCCCCTGCCCGCGCCTCCTTCCCTCCATCAGCCCTGAACTGCCCAGCCAGCGTGAGCTGCCTGCGGGACCTGCAACCAACGTCCCCACTAGCAACCTGTGTGCAATGACCGAAGTCTACATTGTGATTTTGCAGGAAGTAAATTCTCCTGTTTGAAAGAGAGAGATGTGATAGCAATCCTCAGCTGTCTCCAAGTGCACACATTTCTTGTTGTGAAGATAAGCTTGATGATTTGCTGCTTAAAATGTCTTTTTCTTCTGCGTTTCAAAAGCAAGTAACAAAGAAAAAGCACCCAAAAGACAGGATAATAAATTGATATTTAAGACCTTGATATTGAAAAACAGAATATACCACATTTCAGGTGATGTTTTTATTTATCATTAGTGGGTTGTTTGTATTTACTACAAACTCTGAAAACAGAAGAACAGTAAGAGTCAACACTGGAAAAAAGCCCCACTCTCTTCCTTTTACTGAGGGTTCCTCTAGACATATCTAGTTCAGGGTAATATGATTTAATGACAAAAATAAACTCAGATATTCCCTCTTATTAATTTTTTTACTAAAATGATCAGTATATTGATAATTTGCTTGCAAAATTATTAGGACAATTTCTAAAATTAATACCAAATAGGTATGCAGCGATGAAGGATTATGCATATCAAAGTACTGCTGATGAAATCGCAAGTTTTGCATACGATGATTGCATACATTTGCAATACAATGAACAGATAAATATATTTCCAATGTCTGATGGCTTTTTTGCAAGGAGTATAAACTGATTCTGTAAATGGACTTTATGGGTTTTGTGACTTTATGGGGTTTGTGTCTGTGAATTGGACATCTCTGTTTCTCTCTCCTGGTGCGTGGAAGCTCTCTTCAAATAAAGAAAGGGAGGTCTTTGCCTGTCTGGGGCATGCTGCTCAGAATTGCTTTCTACTTTTGCTCCTGCACGCATATTTCTGGGTGAACATAAAATATCCTTAATTTAAATATTATTTCTTACCTTCTCCATCTCAGAAAACTGCAGAGAAGCTGTGTTTTACCTTTCCTGGGTCACCTTCCTCCACCAGTCTGTATGGCGGGGTCTGCCTGGCTGTGGGAGAAATGCCTCCTCCTCCTTGGTGTGATGTGGTCTCCTCTGCTGGTCTGAGGTCCCCGTCCCACTGCGTAGCTCACTCTGGTGTCTCAGTTTCTTTCTGGAGTTGGCTCCTCCTGATATCAGCAACAGCCTCCAGGAAAAAACAATCTATCAACATCTACATGAAGCTCTTTCTCACTCTGTTATTTCCATGACTACCTCTTCTCTAGCACAGCCTTATGACCTGCACAAGCTTTCAGTGCTGGTTTTTTTGATTGCCTTCTTCTATGTGTATTCAACTCAATAAGGTTGGAAGACTATCATCACATTTGTCTGTGAAGCTGGAGCTTCCCATATTTATTCATCTGTGAATAAGAGAGAAATGTCTCAGAGGCCTGTTCTGTCGCAGCTACCCTCTCACATTGGCTTCTTCTGCAAAGCACCTCAGTATTATGCTGGGCTCTAATTCTCTCATATTCTACCAAATGTCTGCCAAAACATATTCCTTTTGCCCCCTTTGTAATAACTGATGCATAATACCTTTCCCTAAACGTACTTATTATTTAACTTAAAACTCTCTCTTTTTTTTTCCCCATTACAATCAAACCTTCTGTAGGAATAATTTCTTGGAAGTCTTCTGGGACAAGCCTTGGTGCTGAGGCCTTGCAACTCAGTACAAAGCTCATGACCTGTGACAAGCCATGGCAATATTGTATTGCAGGGCTACAGAGCTACAAACTTCAGAGAAAGTCTTCAGTGGACCTTCAGCACTGCATTTAGTGTAGAAGTAGTTAGTGTTGTTTTCAAAGCACTAGGTATCTTCCAGCAGACTCGTTCACCTCACAGCATCAGCCCATGCATGGCCAGCAATTCCCTTTCCCCGTGATGTGAGGTTCACCAGAAGCTTGTCCTCTGCAGTTTCTTCTGAGCACAGGTACTACCTGTATCCCTTCACTTCTGTGGTTTCTCACCCGATTTCATAACTGTTCTCTCCTAAACAAATATTTATTGTACTGTCTCTCTTCTACGATTCATCATAACTCTGTTCCTGTAGTCTTCCATCTTATAAAGTCACCTGGGAGAAAGCTGGTATGGAAGAAGACACTCCAACCAGAAATGAACGTATGTTGAATTGAATTGATTATCCTTTAGCTATGGACAAGGACACACTAGGGAGCAGAAAAAGAGATCTGAAGCATGAAAAGTATTTAATGAGACATGGTTTCCTGGGCTACCTAATTTCCAAGCATTGTACATGGCAATTATTGCTCTCATTTCATCCTGGAGAGGGAGATGGTGTCCCTCCTCCTCCAAAGCCAAAGCCCACCAAAGCCCATTGTCAGGGACGGAAAAGTTGGGGTGTAATTTATGTTTTCCCTCTGCTAATGCTCCACAAAGAAGAGAAATATGGGTAAGAGCCACTGTCATCTTCCTGACTGCCTGACTAGGTGTGGTGGTTGACTGTGTGTGTACCTCTGCCTTTTAAACGTGTCAAAGGAAAAAAAATCTTCCTGGAGGTTTGATAACAGCAGCCAAGTGAATATTTCTGCATTCATTCACTGTGGGCTTCAGTTGTGACATGTAAGACATGACTGGGTGTGCCTTGTGCTGATGTAGTCTGAGGAGGACGTCAGTCACCTCGGAGGGTGACCCCAAACATGTCACCAGCTCCAAACACAAGGTGCTCACAATATGATTTGTTGCAGCATTAATTCTGTTCTAAGGAAAACAGAAATTTATAAGCATATTATTACTAAGTATGTAATACCGCTTTTAGGATTTAAGCTAAAGTCGAATAGGCTATTTCTTCCAAAACCATGTATGTACAGTTCATGTTTACAGAACCACAGAATTGTATAGGTTGGAAAAGACCTTTAAGATCATCGAGTCCAACCGTAAACCTAACACTACCAAGCCCACCACTACACCATGTCCCTAAGCACCTCATCCAAACGTCTTTTAGATACCTCCAGGGATGGTGACTCCACCACTTCCCTGGGCAGCCTGTTCCAGTGCTGGACAACCCTTTCAGTGAAGTAAAATTTCCTAATATCCAGTCTAAACCTCCCCTGGCGCAACTTGAGGCCATTTCCTCTCGTCCTATCATTTGTTACTTGGGAGAAGAGACCAACATCCACCTCTCTACACCCTCTGTTCAGGGAGTTGTAGAGAGCGATGAGGTCTCCCCTCAGCCTCCTTTTCTCCAGGCTGAACAACCCCAGGTCCCTCAGCCGCTCCCCATCAGCCTTGTGCTCCAGACCCTTCCCCAGCTCCGTTGCCCTTCTCTGGACACGCTCCAGCACCTTTAGTTTCATGGCTCGACACTCCAAGACCACAGATATGACTGCACAAGTAATTAATGAATAAATGCACATATACATGTAACATACACTCAAAATTTGTCTGTCCCTGAAGGTTCCTGTCCAAGATATTTATAATTTGGCAGTGGGTGCTATCACCCAATGCTAAGTAATATTCACACCTTAATCCTGCACTGCTGTCTTTCTTCTCCTGAACTGAAGTTCAGCATGCTTCAAAGACTGAAGCATGGAAGCAGTAGCAAGCATACGAAACATCACCCCACGAGCAGCACAGATAACACACTGACCGCACTTGCTGGCACCACAAGCACTGTTTACCAGAGTTGTGCAAGGGTAGGTGGAAGAGGCGAAAAGCACCTTTTCCTCCTCCACTTTGAAGGCAGAAGCACTGGGGCTGGCAGAGCTCTTCTGTTCGGTGAGCCAGCAGAGCAAAACAAAATGCATCATCCAGATGTAACGCTGACCGCTGAGAAGAGCTTAACCGGCAAAGCCCATCATGCACAAGTGTAAGGAGTGAACTCACTTCTGACATGTGGGAGACCCGCAGAATATTTGAACCAGAAAAATCTGAAATGGATCTGCAGTTTATGGAGAACAGAGAAGAACAACTATGCCTACAACTGCTGAAGACAATGCTTCATTAGCAAGTCAAATATACCAAACCTCTTTGGGAATGCAGTCGGGTCCCCTCTCTTAAACTATTTCCAGCCTTCTGGTCCAGGGCAAAATATCAAGGGACGCAGCAGTCGCCAGCGGCGCTGGGCACTGGGCAGAAGCCTTCACTGACATCCCTGCGTGGCCTTCAATGACAACCCTAGCACAGCTGTGGTCACGCTGCAGGAGCCCAGTGCTGGCACCACCGGGGCTCGTGCCGGGCCAGGACAGGGGCTGCCGATCCCCACCCACGCGTGGCGGCAGGTATGGGTGGTGCAGACCGTCCAACATTGCCTGTGGTCTCCCTGCAGGACTGGGAAGTGCCTCTGCTTGAAAGCGTGCTCTCAGCTGGGCGGAATCACACTTGGGAACACCATTTCCCACGATGCCAAATAAATCCCTCCCAACGTTGGGAAAAGCTTTATTTTTTGATAAAAATCTTGGCACCAAAAATAATGCTGTTTCTACAAATGGGAGGAAATACGCCAGAGACTCAACTTCAAGCCCTGAACTGTGCTAAGGACTTTGATTTTTCACCTGGGAGGAGTTCCACCGTGGCAAGAGGCAATACAAACATCTGAAATGGAAAGGCTAGCCGTGAGTCCAGCCGGTCCTGCAGTCTGCAGCATGTTCAGCTTGCGTCTGCCCAGCTGCCTGTGCCGGTGGGACAGAGAGCGAGCGCACAGGGCTGTGCTGTGATGGGGACCTGGATCCTGGACCCCCAACCCCGGCGGTGGTCTGCAGAGGTTTACTGCCCTGGAGCCTCGGCAAAACAGCCCCAGACGAGGAGGAGCACCGCTGAAGTATCAGTCTAATCCCACTGCACTCTGCAGCCGAGTCCCTTCTTTACTGGCAGCGGAACTGTAATTTCAGGTAAGTCTGTACACCGATTCACTTCATCACTCCATAAGCTGATGTTCTTGACGCCTTGGTGAAACACCTTTAAGATAATGTCCTGCAAATGTGAGGGCAGCTGTCTACATGCCTCCTGGCTGCCCCTTCCCACTGCTGCTGGGTGGCACGGCGCTGCTCTTCTTTCTGGTCCTCGCACTTGCAGCAGGTGGATCCCATAGGGCAGCTATGTACGATAAACACATGGATGAAATCGAAAAAGCATGCTCCTGGCTCAGTGGCAGTTCAGAGAGACATGACCATGCGTGAAGGTTGCACAGTCCTCTCACACTCACCCTGCGGACTCGGGGTTCGCAGTTACCAAATGGACTCGTAATGAACGGAAAAATCAATAGCCCGTGCAGCCAGCACGCCGGGCTCGCTGCGCAGCCAGGGGTTTCCATTACAGTAGCACCCTGGTATATAAATAGACTGCCCTGGGGAGGTAAATTCACAAGACAGCGAGTGACTTCTTTGGAAGCAAATGATTAATGCTGGATGTGGCCATGGAGTTTGAAATGTGCCTCAGCAAAGCTCAGTCTCAGGGCGTTTAGCAGCAGGAGGTTGCCTTCATCGCTCCGGGCTGCCGCCTCCGGATCAGACGCCGTGCTTGCGTCTCTGCAGAGCAAGCTGCAGGGAGGCTCCCCACGAGAGGAAAACCTGCGCCACTCATTTCCCATTTCATCTTCTTAAATTAACACAAAATATATTATCGTTTCCGATTTAATTTGAGAAACTGAGTAACAGCTCAGAAAATGTTTGTGGCAGAAGAAATACCACATCAGCATTCCCAGAAACCTCCTCAGGTCCTCCACGAGCAGCTTGTCTCCTCTGAGGATGGTTGCTACAGGAATGGAGACGTTCAGCAGCACTCGTGAGGGAACACACCCTGGCACCCCAGGTTTATGTTGAGCCACCCCAGGGTTCCCTCCCACTCCCGCCCTGGGGGTCTGACGTGTCCCCCGTGGGTGCTCACAGCTCGGGGAGATGGCCATCTCGGCAATCCTGTCTATGCAAGGGGAACAGCAGCAGCCTCCGTCCGTGCTCCCGCTCACCGCTCACCTCCTAACGCTGCTGGCGGGTGGCCGGGTGCCTGCAGGGCACTGCGGCTCCTTGCAGCTTTCCCGTGCTGTGGGTGACAGCTGAGTCACAGCCCTTTGTGGGAAATATGTCACCCTGCCTTTTATTTAATGATTCCTACTACTATTAGGCTCTCTCTCTCCTTTTGCCTTTACAGTTGGACTCTATGATCTTAAAGGTCTTTTCCGACCTAAGTGATGCTATAATTCTATGATTCTGTTATGGGGAAGGGCTTTTTATAAGTTTAGCTGGGGGTCTCTGAGGTTTGATGCTTGGAATATCTGACTATGGAAACCGGCTGACAAAATGCGTTTAAGTGCGTAACTGCATTGTGTCCCCAGCATAACTTTGAATGTCAGCTGCTGTGGCAGAGCACTGAATCTCTCCCTTTATAACTCGGAGGAAAAATGCCTGCAATCCCAGAGGTTTAAAATCCCATCTTCTTTTGCAAGGACTCCAAGCAGCTCAGTGTAATTCTTCTCCTGTTTCTCCAGAGATGGGCAATTGTATGGTCCATTACTATGATGCTTAAGCAAGTGTTTACAGTGAAAAAGAGCACTATATAAAACTAAAAGGTTAAAAAATAGCTGAAGGGTTTTAATCTGCTT
Organism: Ciconia boyciana; assembly: GCF_034638445.1. Lineage (NCBI taxonomy): Eukaryota > Metazoa > Chordata > Aves > Ciconiiformes > Ciconiidae > Ciconia > Ciconia boyciana. The sequence continues at coordinate 72,005,186 of NC_132939.1, read as the reverse complement.
GTAAAGGTGATGAACACTATATGTTTTACCTCTGACTTACACTTTCTTTAAAGATAAGGCTATACAGATAAGGTCATAAGCATGAAAAGGCATTTCTAGGAAACACTGATTTTAAAAGTAATGGTAAAATATATAAGCAAGCAAACAAACCTGCATGGCTTATTACATGACATAATTATTAAGAACAGGAGAAAATGTGGAATAATCCATTAAAAGGTTATGAAAAATATTTTCAGATGGAAATAACAATAGCAAATTCTCACATTTACATTTTATTTGTAGATTTTTGTATATGAGAATACTAGGCTATTGGTGAATTATTGCAACTATTATATTTAATATCCATCCTAATAAATAATAAAAGGTGAGGAAGAAAGCCACTGCTACTATACAAAAAGTCAGAACACCCAATCTGGGGCAGAAACGTGACTCTGTAAGTAACAACAGCTATTCTGCTAATGGAGCATCAGACAAATATCTCAGACTTTCTACAAGTCAAGTACCACACAAATTAAGGACAACCATTTAGCTAGCAACAGGGTCAGAGATCACCAGGCAGAAGCAGCCTTTAAGACAGATGTCATATTAATCCCTGGGATGGCTTCTTTACCTCACCCTCATGAATGGGCCGTTGCCAGCATAGTGCAAGAAACACACTGCGGCTACACAGTCTAAACCGCAGCTGCGGCGTATAATTGTGATCTGTTCTTGACTTATTTTTTGGCAGTGTGTGTGTCTTTCCCAGAGCGTTATGAACTCTAACCTGGCTAATTATGTTACACCTTTGTAAATCGTCCTGTAAGTTTGAATACATAATTTTTGCTTCTCTGCCTAAGCAGGGTTGATGTTGGTCCAACAGCTTCAGCAGGTGCAATGCACCACCCAGGGCCGGAGGAGCTCCCTGTGCCCGGGGGTCTGCAGGGGGCCCAGCCTGTGGAGCAGAGGGAAGAGCCCCAGTGCGTCGTGCACGGCACCGCAGGGAGGGTGCAGGAGCCTCCCTCCGAAATGGCCGTGGTGCGGTTGATTGGTTGCCGCTGAAAATGGTGGAAAAGGGATTCCTGATGAGTAGTGCAGGTAACATCTGGAGAAGGAGCTCGGTTGTCTCTGGCCTGACCATACCCAAAGGCAGGGAAGATGAGCAGGGTGATTTCACTCTTTGATTTGCTGTAATAGCCTCCAAATATTGTCCGAGACCTGAAGTAGAAGAAAAAGTGGAAGTAGTTAAGAGACAACCTGAGGCAACGATGTTCCTCTTTGCCTGCCAACAAATCTGCTCTTCACTGGCCGCCCGTGGGAAGCAGCCCCTGGCAGCATCACCCTCGGCACAGCCCCGTCCCCGGGCAGGGCTGCCTCCTCCCCATCCCGCCCCGCGGGACACGCCGCCTCTGCTCTGCCGCCCGACGGCCTCCTGTCCTGGCAGGGAACAGAGACGCAAGATCACTTCAGGAATATAAACTCAATCTTGTTAGGGTCATAAAAAAAGATTAAGTCAGAAGATGCAGGGAGCCGAGTCCCTTGGTCTCAGTGGGTATGTCTAAGGATCTGTGTAACAGCAGCACACGGGTAGGGGAGGATTTGTAGCCACCAGTATAAAAAGAAGAAAAAACCTGAAAGTCCTAACAGGAATACTCAGAAGCTCTCTTAAGGATAGTTTATAGGCTCAGACAGCTGGTGTGGTTCTTTTTCAGGCCAGCAACTCTGCGTTAGGGCTACTAGGGCAGTTAAAGCTGATCTAGCTCACTGTGCTTGACTATTTCATCATCAGAAATTACCAGGAATATTAAATTTGAAATGCAAAAGATTAACAACCAATCCCTCTTTCTGAGGTAACAAAACAGAGGAATGATGGTTTCTGCTTATTTGTACGACGATTAGAGGAAGAAGCAACGCACTCACATATCAAATGAGGACGTTGAAGCATTTGCCCCAATCTCTTTTGCTGTAAATCTTTGAGATGTGTGTTCCTGGCTTATCTGTTGAAAATGCAGCTCACTGTTGCCACAGAGCACAGAAGAAGCCCCAGCGTTGTTGAGTGAAGGTTGGTAGAGCAATCTCAGCCTAATGATTTAGGAAGTGGTATTCCCAGACTAGATGTCAGTCATGTTGAAGAGGACTTTATGATGCCTCTGACAACATTTAAAGCTTTGTTTGCCTACCCTACAGAAAAGCAAAGTAACTGAGCAATTTTTGTTTTACTTTTGCTGTCATTATTTTATTTGCACTGCCAGTATTGAGGGGCTGGATTTATGAGAACAGCTTATGAAGCTTTGGACTCGTCAGCAGCAGCTTCTGAGGCCGCACTGCTGCTCCAAGCGCTGGGCAGAGGCTCTGCTGTACCCGCGGAGATTTGACACAACTTTCTTCCAACTGAACCGGAAGTTTTTAGGGCACTAGCTTTGTGAGGTCACTAGATCAGATAGATACCAAAAGCGCTTGGTATCTCCCAAGACACAATTCTTTTCTAGATACACAGCTTATATCATCAATTAAGTGCTTTCCTTATTTAGATCTTCTTCTGAAATGTCCTCATCCGTGAAATGTCTTTTCCTCGAGAAAGATGTGCACCAGATTAAGGAAGCCAATGATCTCAGTGGGCAACAAATTAACTTGTAAGACCTCTCTAGCGGGGGACCCTGGAAGCACGCCATCTCCAGAAGGCAGTCTTGTTGATCCAGACAACAGCTTAGGCTAATGTCTTGGAGAATGTTGTGCTCCACAGGACAGCACCGCAGGCAGGGCGGGAGCCAGCCCCAATACTCACTGCAACCCGTGTAGGGAAACCAGGCACTGGGTGGGAGAGAAGGACAAGGCAAGCGAGCAGAGCAAGGACTGCCGGGCGCCTGGCAGTGCCCTGCTTCCCCCTGTGCATTGCCGGCAAGGAATTTGGGAGATGGCTGGCAAAGGGTGGTGGTGGAGCACACGGCGATGGGCTGTGCCTGCCGTGGCGCACGGTGCAGGAGGGAAAGGCCAGGCAGCGCAGGCAGGAGGGTGGCCGCCTCAGTGCTGGCAGTGCTGCGCCCCACCAGCATCCACGGACGCTTTTCCTACTAGTCTTATTGCAGACAAAGAGCGGAAGACGTGAAAATTAGTGTGGTTTTGGTCAGCAGTGCTCTTTAAAGCCTCTGGAGTTCTGCAGCCCAAGCACAACAGTGACGAGGGCTTTACGTTGGCGTGCACACAGCATTGCTCTGTCACCCCTGAAGGAGCAGTGAGCACTGGATCAGAGACAGTCGGGCTTCCACAGCTTTCACGGAGGGAAATGATGGTGCTTTTGTCCCCTTGTCCTTGTGCCTGAGCTAGTTATAGGGATTGCTTTTAGAGAAAGTGCCTGTCAGCAACTCTGATATCACCTGCTGTACGTTTTGATGCCCCGTGTGGTCCTAATTGGTTTCACAGGTACCTTACACAAAATTACCTGTCTTACTGACGCTGGAAGTAAAAATGTGCAAAACTTTTGCAGCTAGAAAGAGAATGATGGATTGCAAGCTTCCTTTTGCTGTGCAATTACCTGAAGGATCTGTGTTTTTTCTAGTAATTTAGAACAATTATCCTTGTCCGTAACCTACTTTTTCCATGCTTTATCGCTCCTGTCCTGGGGTGGAAAAGGCAGTAAGCTATCATTCTAGAATGAAATAATTTCTCAGTGAAATCTTGAAGCATGCGACTGATTTGTGTGTTTATGTTGGACAGACGCTACCTGGGCCTATTTACAGCGCTGTCTTCAAGGTTGTCACAGCCCTTTATGCCATGAGTCGGCAAAAGGAGAGGTGCTGCTGCCTGGAAAGCCTTGTTCGTATTTCAATAGAGTGGCTGAGGAGGTTTGGTGAAGTCGGCAAGCAGATCTTCAGCGCCGGGCCAGCCCGTGGGACAGAGACCCCCATCCTCCGCAACGATCTCTCCATGGGTCTTCGTGGCTCTGCTCGGGTGCCACGGTGCAGCCCAAGCAAGAAGCTGCTGAGGCTGCTGAGCACCTCCCTCCTGTCACTAGAAACTGTCTCATCTTGTTCTGGAAATGGAAGTATCATTTGGTGTAAGAGGCTAAGAAATGGTCTTTTGGAAGGGGGAAGGGAAGGAAGAAAAAGGAAAGAAAAGCAAGGCTGCAGTTCTGAGCCCTGAGCGAGCTGTACTCTGCAAAGGGAAAAAAAAGCCAAGCTGCAGCATTCCCAGACTGGTAATGGTGTTCCTGCAGAGAGGGTAGTCTCCAGCAGCGCTTAAAGGAACCGTGGGGAAAGACCCTCAGACAAGGAGATTGATTTTGTAATTCTCAATCAGTGCTACGAGCTGTTAGCACAATTGCACTTGTTTCTTTCAAAAGCATTAGCAAGATAATTATTGAATTTAACACAACCATATACAAATGTTTGGGTGATGTTCCAATCGCAAAAGATCAGGAATTTTTATTTATTTGTTTGTTTGTTTGTTTATTTATTATTACACCACCTATCTCTCCCTTTTAGGCAGGGGAGCCAGATGGCAGCACTAAAAGAAAGTCAACAGCAGCACTTTGGGGAAATAAAGTGTGTTAATTTAAAAATAAATAAATAAACCATGCAGTCCATTAACCAGAGCTTAAGGCAAACAGCCTTAATGATTTTCTTAGTTAAAAGGAACAAGACCGTTCTTAGAGTCCTGGCGGATTCTGGGGCAGATGACCCACCTGCTCAGTGCCGACAGTTGTCAGCCCACTTCCCTGCTTCCACGTGCACCCAAAACCACCAACAAAAGCGACCTGGCATCCCGAGTACGTTGGGCTTTGGGGAGGCATTTCCTGGTTCCGAGCTAACAGCAACAGGGAGACGGTGCAGCTGAGGCAGAGGAGGATGGCAGCGGCAATAAATACATAAATAAATAAGTACATACAATAAGTACAAATAAGTACATAACTAAATCATTAAAGTACATAACTAAGGTACATGTATGAAGATCAAAATCCTGGATGTCTGGCCAAGCTGAAAGCTCCGTTCAGAAAGGATGTGATCCTTCTCCTCTCTTGGGGTACAAAGCGTTTTGGTTGTGGGACACCACACTACTGCAATTACTCCAGACTATTAGGATCAAATCGTAGCAGCGATCATGGAGAAAACCCTGTAGGCCATGGTTGTTCTTTTTTTTTTCTGAAGCCAATTTGTACACGGGCAACGGATGGAAAAGTTTTCCCTGAAGAGCATCCCGTGCTGAGGCGCAGCTCTCGGTGGCTTACTCACCAACGTGCTCCTCCCCGACTGCCTGCCGGGGGACCAGCATCGCACCAGGATTTCTGCCTGGCTTTGCACCACGTGCCCTGCATCCCTGGAACATGGTTCTAGGGCAGACACCGGGAGACAAGGGTGATGGGGCCATGGTCAGAAGCTTTCACCTTTGTTCGTGGTCAGAGGGTCTGTGCCGGAGGACCAGGTGATGCTCGGCCAAATGCAGCCATTTTCCTGGAGGACTGAGGACAGCCGTGTGAAAGACAGCGCGAGGGGCTGAGCAGGGAAGCAGGATGGAGGCAGAGGAGGTTTCACGGAGTTAAACCTGTTAAACTTGAAAAACCTATAACATTATACATGATAATAATTGTTTTGAAAAGCCAGATGGCTAGATTTTGAAGGAGACATTGAAGAACACTGATTTGAAAGCTCAAGAGAAAGAAGTTTTCTCTGCGTATGGGGTTTTTCAGAAATCTTAATTTTTTTCTTTATGTACTTCACCCCCCCGCCCCCCCCCCCCCCCCCTTTATTTTGTGGCAATAATTGCATTCTCATTCAAAATGAAAACTGCAGAGTTTGAAACCCCTGGTGACCAAAAGGCCATTGCCTTCTCCCAGGCAGACACTACCAGAGACATGTTTATCGTTAGTGTGCTGCTAATGGCTGTGTCATGCAATGATTATTTCACTGATGAGCCTTTTAATCCTGGTGGCTCTGAGGAAGATCCCACTAGGAGGAGAGAGCATGTGTCTGCGGTACAGGGGCAGGAAGAGAAAGAGGAGTAGAAGCAGCAGGGATCTGGCAGGACAGACCAAGGTGTTTTCCTGCAGCCGTGTCCCCTGCGCTCGAAGGGGCCAGAGGAGAAGCCGCACTCCCCCAGCCCGGCTCTGGCCCCAGCCCCGCGCGCTCGGGGCCGAACGTGATCCCCCGCGGGCGCTGAGGGCAGACCGGCTTTGTACCCGCAGGTGCTGTGGTGCTGGGGACCTGCAGGACAGGTCCTGGGGCACTGAGCACCAGCCAGAAAACCTGCAGGGAGGACTGGGCTGTTGGGCTGGACTGGGCTGGACTGGGACGGCTGCGCACCCAGCAAAGTGTCGGAGCGGGCAGATGTGCCCTGTCCAGCCTGCCCAGAGCCTGGCTGGGAGCACCAGGAGGCAGCTCCGGCATAGACCACCTACTCTGAAGTTCGATGGTTTTATGTGTACAGGCAGAGAAACCCCTCATATACTACTGCAGACTGTAAAAAAGACGAAGATATAAGAAGTTAAAAAAGCAGCAAGCATTGCTTATGCTATGATTGCAGGGACCAAATCTTTACTTAAAGAATTAGCTCATTTGGCTTCGTGGCAAAAGGAAATGGAGAGCACTACATGCCACTGAAGCTTTTCACCTGAGCTGGTGGGAGGTGAACGTGCACACGCATTTTGATATATTGGGTCAGCATGGAGTTCTAAGGATAATGTTTAGTGTTTGCAATTATCACATCTGCTGCAGGGGAAACCTCCCAATAAATGCCATGGTGTATGCAGCAGTACGGATTTACTACACCGAGCTTTTGAAATATGCCTCTGTTAATTTCTGTTTGCATATAAGAATGCCTGACACCAACTTCAGATAGGCCTGGTAGTTTGACTAAATAGGAGCTTATCTTCTGATCAGCTTAAAATACACATTTTTATATTTCATATTTATTATTTTTGAAGTCTGCAGTGGCAAGGTAGGCACAAAACTACTTCAGAATTACTTTTTTCCTGCAAAACTACAAGCCACTAACTACCTCTCATGCTTATGGCAGCTGCTTTTACGGGAAGAAGTGATGGAAGATATATGATGTTGGGGCAACAAAATATTTTCTTTTTCAGTTTTACTTACCTATGTTTGTACCTACCTAACTGTGGATATTTCTGATTCTGACAGTTTGGGAGAAAAAAAAAAAAAGTTACTTGTTTCTAATTGGAGAGAGATACTTTTCATCAAAGGGGGGACCTCCGTTCTCTAATGAATCCCCTCCTCCTTCCTCCTAGAAGACACCTTTCTGAGAGCTCCCTGGCTGTGCCGGGTCCCCTTGCAAATCTCAGGCAGCCAGGCAGGGCTTGGGAAGGAAACGTTTGACTTGCTTGTTCTTCAAAGATAATGGAGATGTCAAACTACGCCTTTCTGGGTACCCCACATCTCCTTTGACGGCCTGTGACCCTTGTTGATGTTGTTGTGCTGATTTTGATGAACCCTGAGGCAGGGCCGTATCTCCGTGTGTGCAGGGAAGTGCTGGGTCTGTTTCGGGATGTCAATACAACATAAGGAGAGTGCCTGACCCCTCTCCCTGGCTCTGTCCGCCTGTCCGGCCTTCAGCACATGGACACTGTGGACAGAAAGGGGCCGGCACCGGGTGTGATGGTGCGTTGCAGGTGCCTGGCGCTGCTGGAGGAGGTCACCCCCCAGCGCCCTGGGAAATCCTCGCTTGCAAACTCTTTCTCTGTTTACTCATACTGGGACTTGCTTTGTGCTGGGGGAGGTGACCTGGGGCTTTAGCGTCCTGTGCCCTGAACATCAGTGCTTTGAAGGTAAAGTCCTTGGACCTGGCATGATGTTCTGCAGGAAGCCAGGCAGTGATGATATTAAGAAGAAGGGAACCTGAAGCCTTCGGCTCTGCCTGGTGCAGAGTACCAGAGACACCAACTGGGACCTCAAATTCAATCCCCTGTAATCAGTAGCAGTAATGAAAATTGCTCTTTTATATTCCATCCCTTTTTCAGTTTTAATATTTGTTATCTGTTTCTGGATCTGGAAAGCTTCAAAACTGCTGAAGCTTCCAGGTCAACTCCCTCTTATTTCTGATCTTCTCTCCTAGAAATGCTTTCATCTTTAGTGTTTCTAAAAGATATGTTGTGACTGACAAACGGTTATTGAATCAGATATTTTTGGGGTGAGAATCAGAGATAGGTGGTGGTGGAAGGGTTCTTCTTACCTGTCTTTGCAGAGCACAAGAGGGCATAACTGTCTGCTGTGGCCTCTCCTTTGGAGGAATTGGGCACGATCTACTCTTTCCCTTTGGAGCCCTAAAGCCTACCAGGTCTCCTCTGAGACCTTGCGAGTCCTGCTGCCAGGTTTGTGTTGCACCTCTACAGCTTCAAGTTCCTCAGAAACTTTTTCTCCGGGTGTACATGGAGGTACTTTATGTTCTGTCCAATGACTTTTAATGAATCATTAAACTTACTTTTATAATAACTATTACCTGGTTTAAATATTTTACTATCTCACATCCTCCTTTGAACATTTGTATGAATTTTGCTATTGCTTCTGCTGAGAGTTCTTCTTATTTCCCATGGATAATGTATCTTCTAATTCTCCTTTATATTTTCATCTTATGCAGCTGTGAGAATCAAGTACTTTTGTTGTTAATATGAGGATGTTGTTAGACTTTTCCAAGATAGATTAATTAATAGCTGGCTAGATGGATTAAATAAATTGAGCACCATCACCCTTCCAAAGCCAAAACTCATGATGAACTTCACAGGAATTTCAAAGGCAATAATTTTCACTTGTATGGTTTTGCTTGCAGCCCTCCCCTAAGTGTGACTCCGAGGGAACTACGGCAGAGCCTCCTCATGAGGGATTTCCAGACTGTTACTGAAGATTCAACAGGTTCTCAGGAAAAAAAAAGGAAGAAATTCTGATTGTGGATGCTTGAGTAAACCCAATTCAGGAGTCCTTAGAGCTTTGTTCTTCTCAAAATGTGACAGGCATTTTCTCGTACAGAAGAGCACAAGTCGACTGTAGACCAGTCTCTTGAAGCCTGGGAAGGACGTGGGCTGCCCCTGGGCTTGCTGCCCTGCGGGGGGATGCTCACTCCCAGCGAGGTGCACGTGTGCTGGTGGTGCCGGCACCAGCAAGCCCTGGGGTCGGCAGTCCTCGCTGAGCGGACGGTCTCTGGCAGCTGGGAACTAATGAGACAATAAAAGGTGAATGGTTTTCTGCTGTTTTTTTGAGCTGAATCAGCTCCATAGGGCGCAGTGTGAGCAAGGGTGGGCACGGGACCCCGCCACTGGGCAGGAGGAGGGAGCAGCGGGGCTGGGACAAGCCAGGCAGGCTGAGTCAGCTGCTGCACCAGTGCTGCCGTGCCCTGCCCAGTGACCTGAGAGCAGGTGGGCACCGAGAGGGACATCTTCTATCAGGCCATGTGTCAGTCTCCAAGAAAATGAGCAGTCTTCCTTCGGCGTCCTTCCACCATAGGACTTGATTTAATGCCTTCACTGCTTAGACTTACGTGCCTCTGGCATGCTTCGTTACATATTTAACATCAGTTCAGGCGACCTGACAAAAAGACATTGAACTGGAATGCTTAGCCATTTCTTCTGGCTATTTCAATTGGTCTAATCAAGTGTATTGCCTTTCCCTACAAACCTGCCCCTTTTCTGGCCCCAGTCCATCTCGGCGGCATCTCGGTGAGGACATCTGAAACCAGAAACACTTTCCAAAGAAGCCCCTTTCTCTCACGGGTGGTTGTGGCTCAGTCCCAAGCAGCAGTTTATCAATGCTTCAACCCTGCCCACACCGCCCCTGCCATCACCAGCAGCCGTGTCACCCACACCCTGCTGCTGGGAAGCATCAGAGGCAGTGGAGACATCCATCACTTCTTTCTCATACACATACAAATGTTCAGAAAAATGGGTGTTTGCTAAATGTGTACTCGATGGCAGGAAGAGGTGAATGCAGCTTTGGTATAAGTAGGCAAATGAAGAAGGGTGAGGAGGCCCCGGGCTGGGGCAGTGCCCCAAGGCAAGTGGCAAACCCACCCTGGGATGGGTTTGTCTCCCTCCCCTCTGCCCCCTGAAGCATCTGAGTGCAGAAGGATTTGACTGCCTGAGAATGCTTGTACGAAACGAGATGCACAAAAAACCTCTTTGAAAATAACTCTTACAATATGAGCTGGTTTGCTTTCTCTTCCTATAACAAAGTTAAAGAAAATCAAGTTTCCATGAAAACCTCACAAAGAGAAAGATGAAAATCACAGACAACTAATTAGAAAACACATTAGAAAACAAATCTTATTCAGCCTCATCTGCATTTAACATTTTAAATTCAGTATTTTTAATACGCTTAAGTGCACAGTTCATTTAAATTTAAGGTAAACACTTTGTTAAATATCAAACATTAATAGATTTTTTGTAAAAATATTGGTTAGATGAATAAGAGCCTTGCAAAGTATGTTTCTTTATAGATATAGGTGCAAGCCTTGATATGCATAATTGCTCTTTAGCAATTTTTAAAAGATTAAGTAATTGAAAAAAATGCAGCAAGTTAAATAATTATATGTAAAATGAAATTAAAGAAAAGGATGGTTCATTATCTCTTTTAAAAACTTTTTTTTCCTGCAGAAATGAATGTGTTTGATCTTACCCCATACTCTGGTTGAAATAAAGTGTTTTCTATCTAGTACATGACACAGGGCTTCTCTTACAGCTTCACAAATTTCAGTGACTGAGTTGGGAAAGTAGATGTTTATTAAGCCAAAGTCAGATTTAAAGAGTGTGTGCTTCTTTCTGTGTGAGTGATCATTAAATCTTCACTCAAGTGATGCTTGCTATTTTGATAATGTAGAAATATAGAATAAATGTCACCTTCCTCCAATCTACTCTACCAGATTTCTACTATAAATGGAAACCAATTCATCCCTGCAAGCTAATTCCTTCCTTTCTCCCACAAAACGTACATGATTAGAGGGTGAAAAACCCCAACAAAACTCAACCAGCGAGAGAAAAGGGGACAGTAAAGAGGAGGGGGCCAGCAAACACTTCCTGCATGCTTTGCCATCACTTCACAGGCTGATTCATTCACTGACATGCAAGTTTACAACCAAGAGAGTGTCAATGCTGCAGGCATGAAATTGAAGAAATGTTCAAATAACCATCTCACAAGGAAAATTAAGGAAATAACCTTGCCTAATTAAAAAAAAAATCTGCCAAGCATCAATGAAAAATGCATGTGGAAAATCAGTGTTCAGAGTTTTCTTATTTTTAACAGTAGAAGAGAAAGCTGGAAGCATTGGCATCATGATCACTTGAACTAACATGGATGTCCACCCTGCTCTCCGTAGGACGTTGGGCTGGAGACCCCAGAAGTCCCCTCCTTCCTACGTTATTCCACAACTCTGTGGCTAGGTGCCTGTCTGTCCCCAGCAAGACCAAGGCGAGGGGAAGATTTCAGCAGGCAACAATTTTTTATTGGGCAACAGCAACTTCATTTGCAATTTCGTGTTCTTCTGGGGTGAGAAGCCAGAGAGGAAATCTTACTTGGTGGAGGTCTTTTGTTTTTTTAATAGTCAGGTTTTTTTAGTAGTCAGGGGTAGTGTCAGTCTTTTAAACAGACAGAGAGTATTTTGATGTCTTTTGAAAGAAAAAAAGAAAACAGAAAAAGGGGTTGGGAAGTATAGCAGCTTTCAGCAATGGGCTCAGCCTTCAGCCTGTGGGAGGGGGGTGGACCAAAGGGGCTGTGGGCCTTGGGTTTTGCTCACCTAGCTCAGATTTTGACTCCTGCTTCCAGCGCTGGGTGGGAGAAGCTTCCAAGTCAACTTGGGTGCTGGATGCCTCTCTTCACCTGCACACCGGTGCCTCCATCCCACTGTTTCAGCATCCGTGGGACTCCCCATCCGATCACGTTGGAAGAGCAGGAGCAGCCAGCTGGCGCCCGCAGCTCCCCAGAGTTATTCTGCTCGGTGTATGGGTGAGCGATTTGCAGCACAGCAAGTGGTGGCACCTGGGCATCTGGCTACTGACAGTCTTCTGCTTCTGCCGTATTATACAATAAAATTTCAGCTTCTTCCTCTCGTCCAGCAAGCTCTGTTGTATTTTTCGTTATTATAACCAATCAAACGTGTGAACAAGGATCAGTGTAATTCACCACACAGTTGGTGCTTAGTATTTATGTGGGAAAAGACGTCTTTAATAATCAGTTACCAGTGGATTGTGCTGTCCTCTGCACAGTTGTTGGGGGCCTTCTCATGGGCTGTCAGTTTTCTGCTTTCAGGTCTGTTCCTGCTTCATACTCACACTGGGACAGAAACCACAAGTCTCTTGTCCATCTTTTTTTTCACAGCCCCATTTCACAGTTCCCATGTGCATTTTGTTTAACCAAGAAAACTTGTTTTCCTGAAAGGTTTTTAAATCTCTTTTTGTGGGGGCCTTTTAAGATCAACTGAATCATTGTTCTTTGTCTCTATTTCTGCCAGTTTATTTGTAAAAAATCTGCTAAGTGTAGCAACTGGTATATTATCTCTACATGTTTTCTTTCTGTTTTGCATCTGGTCCTTCTACAGAGCTGCACAGGAGAAACCCCCCCATTTGCAGGAGCTTTGTGCAGCTTTCAGGACATACACCACAGGCCTGCTGGTTCACCGTTTCCCTAGGATGCGCTCCCTAGAGGCTTCGCTTCAGCTTCACTTTGCAGCTGTGTATGTACAAATGAAAATATCTGACATCTAGAGGCAAAAACAACTGAGCAAGCCAAAAGCAGAATGGACGTCCTCTGCGGCAGCCACGGAATGTGCCACAATGATTCGCTGCTGCAGTTCTCTCCTGCAATAACACTTCTTCAAATGCTGCTTTTGAACCATGTTGGTGATGATATTTCCTTGCTTCAGCTTCTTTCTCCCAGTTTGTTTTGAGGATGATGGTGTCGTTCATGGGCTGGAGGGTCCCTTCCCATTCACTCTCTGTTGTGGCCCCCACAACCTTGCCTCCCCACCGTGCTTTAGCTCTCCTAGAGCCAGGCCAATGCAGGTGATCTGGCCAAAGCTCATAATTAGGCCCCATCCCTGTGTGATTTTCTGTTCCTGAGAATGGGCTGGGGGTTATGTCTTTGTTAGTATCTTTTTTATTTAATTCGTTATTGATGCTTCTTCTGTGTCTGGGACACCCTGGACCTTGCATTAACGTACACTGCACTGATTTGTACTGTATGCAGCAGCTGAACATTTTGCATAGCGTTGTCAAGTTTAGGTAGAGTCCTCTCTGCCATGGCTGTTGAAGTAACACGTTGAGTCCTATCAGCCCCCTGCAATTCATGGAGTATCTCCTCAGAGCACTGGGTAGGTGTGCAGCCCCTCAAAGGGCGTCCTCCCGAAGAGCTGTCTACCAGCTCCAGCTTCCAAATGTCTTTGCAAATATTTAGTTTTCTTTGCCAATATGATCTGCTAGTACCTGAATTTCATTTCTAAAATGGTGAGTGCTACAGGAGGTTTCAGGTGTTATCATGTGGGCAGGTAAGCTGCAGGGCTTTTGCGGCATTACCTTGTGTGCATTGAGAAGTCCAGGAATATCTCTGTTCAGTCCTGCCCTTTTTAATTACAGCTGTCGGGATAGCCCCTTCTGAAGACGTCACCATCTGTTATTTACAACTGCTTGGGACTTGTAACAGAAAGCCGCTGTGTTTGCTGCTTTCCCGTATGTCTCTGCCTGGTACTCACTGCCATACATGACGACTGGCAGTAGCTGTCTCGTCGCACGTACTTCTGCAAGTGGTACCAGTTACTACTTTTCTGAGTGTTGCTGAGGTGGTGTGTGCTTCAGTTAGGCCAGTGGCTTTCCCCACCAGCTTTATATTATCAGTCAGAACATTTTTTTTTTCATTTCTTTAGAGTTTGACTCTGTTAAGTACCAACCTTACAAGTGTTTCACCTGTATCCGATTTACCCACTCAATGCTCGTCTCGGTAAATTCTTCACTTGTGCCATGGAAGTAAAAACTTCTATATTTGTATGAAAATACTTTTATTTAGAAAACAATTGCAATTTATAGCTCAAACAGGCTTTCTCGATTCCTATTTAAATTTATGACTGCTTTCTAGGAGTGCCTTCTGGGGACATTTCTGTCTTTTTCAATGCATCTTCATGTTCTGCATACATAATTTACAATGAGATCCTCCTAGATGATATCCCCACAGCAGCTGGGGAATTGAAGATGCTTGCACAGATTTGAGTTTCAAATGTTTAACTGTCATTAATTTGAAGATTATAGTTAGCGAGCTTTGTAGATTATAATATATGATGCAATTATATTCTACTAATGTAATATATCTAATTTTTTGAATAGATTATTTGTTTTTGTATTTCCAGTGATTGAAGAGAAAGGGATTTATAATCCCAAATGCTAACTCAGGTGGATTAATTTACTTCTGTGGTTACAGTGGAAACATCCTCTGTCCAGACTTCCCTGTTTGCTGGACTTTGCTTGGTAAAGCAAAGAAAATTAGTATGGAGTAACCGAGGCCACCTCAGAAAAGTGACTTTATTTATGTACAAATTGACAATGAACTAACTTTGGGAAGGAAATCTCCACCCAGAGATGTTCCTTTCACAGCTCCTCACTCGGCCTTCCCACCGCAAGCTTGTCAGCTTGCATTCTCCTGGGTCGGGCGTGATTCCACGTCAGACTGGGAGACCCTGGACCTCCAGCCGTTGGCCCTAGCTTGCTCCAGCCTGCTGCTCGGGTGACTTTGATGGGCCTGTAGATGTGCAGCAGGCTGGTTGCTGCCATCAGCATCTCTACAGCTTCAGAGGGAACCGTTTTGGCCTATTTTTGCTGGCTTTATGGCACCTGGAGTAAGCCAGAAGGCTGCGCTTAGACCTCTCCTCTAAACTTTAGTGGCTATACTATAACTTCTCTGAATAAAAAGGGATTTCATGTAGTCCATAATAATTGTCTGTCACAAAGTACTGGAAGACAATCTTGCTGTCTGTTGGTGGCACTGTCTCCAGCTTCTCTAGAAGACACTTTTTTTTCCTCAGTCCCACCTTGGAGCATGGTACTTAAGGTTTGTTGTGAGCTTTTCTTGCCACCTTACTATCAACTGAGAGAATCAGAAAAAACCAATATCCCTTCTATGTTCATGGTTTTTTTATTATTTACAGATACAGTCGTATCCCTACTTGCAAAACATTTTAATACATTACATCAACTTCTCTGTTACAGACAACAAATACTTTCACTCACATTAACTTTCATGAAAGAAAAATAAAAAATACAAAGTAATCTATTAAATGTCTTGTATTTAACTACGCTTCAAACTTTCAGATGTAGCTGCACTAAAAACTCAGACAGTAACCAATACTGCTAGAAAACCCCACAGAAGTCCAGTGGTTGTGGAGTCTCTGGTTTCTAACACGGATGATGCTTTGGTTTCTCGCCCATCAGACTACGTACTTGGTGTAGGTATCACTGACTTTGGTTCTGAAACTGATCTGCGCTCTGTCCTTAGAGGCATTTGTTAAAAGCAGGATAAAGACTTCTCTGAAAAGTGGTATAACTGTGGTCTTCGATGAAGCCCATACCGTGAACTGGCAGCTAAACTCTTCATAAAGAGACCTAACTTGTAATTCAGAGAAGAGTCAGAGCTGAGAAGTAAGAAAAGCATGGTTTCTGAACGCTTTTGTCCTAAACCAGTTTTCCTCTTTGCAAGAGGGGTTGTCTTGCACTGGTGGTGGCAGGACAGGAGAAGGAATGGCCTCAGCTGCCCTCCCAAGTGCTGCAGGGGATCTTCCAAGCAGTCACCTTAAGGGAAGTTCAACCCTTTTTTCTCCTCCTAAGAGTATTACAACTGCCGCATGTAGATACAGCTCAAAATTAGCATACTGCATTCAGGTCTAACTCTGATTTGCATAAGAAGTTGAGAGATAATTCAATAAATGCCATCACATCCTCAGAAAATCTTTCTGAGATTTAATTGGATTGAACAATAATTTTATCTGGCATTCATTGTATTAAACGTTCCAGCAGTGTATTCATTTTTAATTGAAGGAATTAATTTTGTAATGATTAGAATCATAGAATCATAGAGTCATTTAGGTTGGAAAAAACCTTTAAGACCATCAAGCCCAACCGTTAACCTGGCACTGCCAAAACCACCACTACACCATGTCCCTAAGCACCACATCCACACGGCTTTTAAATACCCCCAGGGATGGTGACTCAGCCACTTCCCTGGGCAGCCTCTTCCAATGCTGGACAACCCTTTTGGTGAAGACATGTTTCCCAATATCCAATCTAAACCTCCCCTGGTGCAACTTGAGGCCATTTCCTCTTGTCCTATCACTTGTTACCTGGGAGAAGAGACCAACAGCCATCTCACTACACCCTCCTTTCAGGCAGTTGTAGAGAGCGATGAGGTCTCCCCTCAGCCTCCTTTTCTCCAGGCTGAACAACCCCAGGTCCCTCAGCCGCTCCCCATCGGCCTTGTGCTCCAGACCCTTCCCCAGCTCCGTTGCCCTTCTCTGGACACGCTCCAGCCCCTCCATGTCTCTCTTGGAGTGAGGGGCCCAAAACTGAACACAGCATTCAAGGTGCGGCCTCATCAGTGCCAAGTACAGGGGCATGATCACTTCCCTAGTCCTGCTGGCCACACTATTTCTGATACAAGCCAGGATGCCATTGGCCTTCTTGGCCACCTGGGCCCACTGCTGGCTGATATTCAGCTGGCTGTCGACCAACACCCCCAGGTCCTTTTCCACCGGGCAGCTTTCCAGCCACTCTTCCCCAAGCCTGTAGCGTTGCATGGGGTTGCTGTGGCCCAAGTGTGGGACCTTGCACTTGGCCTTGTTGAACCTCATACAACTGGCCCCAGCCCATCGATCCAGCCTGTCCAGGTCCCTCTGCAGAGCCTTCCTACCCTCCAGCAGATCAACACTCCAGCCCGACTTGGTGTTGTCTGCAACCTAACTGAGGGCGCACTCAATCCCTTTGTCCCGATCATTGATAAAGATATTAAACAGAACTGGCCCCAAGACTGAGCCCTGGGGAACACCGCTTGTGACCGGCCACCATTAGCATTTGGTTCTTCTGGAATCTCACTTCTCTGAATATATTACCTGCTCCATTTGTGTCTTTTGATATCACTGTAAAAACTGTGTGCCAGATAGTTCTGTTTTTTGTCTATTGTACCTATTAAGTTGTGTCTTGACACCATGCTGGAAATCAATATGTTATTAAAAAAAGGGTTAATTGCTGTATTTGTCTTTCTCCCGTTTGGCTGCTGGAGAAGATTTCCTGACACAAGCGGCTGAAACGATGACTGCAGCTGCACTGCACTCCTCTGCACGCCCTCGTCTTGTGGGTGACCTGACCTCAATATTCTTATTTCTGCTTCACCGGCATGGCTTTCATCCCGGAGCGTGGAGGCCGCCAGGACGGCATGCCTCTTCCTTTCACATCTGCTAATGGGTGCTCTACACACATAACGACACTGCGCACATTAAACGCTTAAACTGATGTGAAAATATTAATGGACTGATGGGCATAACACTCACCCGGAATTGCAGCTTGCTATCATGCCCGTTTTTAAAACTGGATGAGAAGCGAGGCAGAGGAGTTTCTCGGTGACCTGTGCCAGCCTGTGCAGCCAGGCACAGAGGAACCGGAATGAAAACCTGGGAGCCGCTGGGTGTGGACTCGGCACTGCTGGCGCGGGCACGGCCCGGGGGCGAGCCCGGGGCGCAGGCTGCATGGAGGGATGGATGGAAGGAGAGTGCCGACCCCTGCCCTCAGCCCCCGCAAGCCTGGGAATTGCTGGGAGCGTTTTCCTGGGCTGCGATCTCTCCTGCGGGGCTGGAACACCCATCTGCAGCGTGGGCTGGGGAGTCACGTCCTGCCGGCCCCATTGGCAGCCGATGCGGATGGTGGCAGTAAGGTCCCCCGGCATGGCTCTGTGGACCCCTCAGCTGGTGACGAGTCCTGCACTGCGTGCCCTGCAGAGCACTGCACCTTCAGCAAGTGCGTCTGGGCTGCACGCGTGCGCAGCCACTGCTCAGCAGAGACACTGGAGGTGGGGGACGGTGTGCGTTCTTCCCAGGGTGCGAAACGGCCGTGCTTTCAGTATCCGCACAGAAGCAGATGCACGAGCACACCGGCTCCAGCCGGGGGCACAGTGAGGTTTCTCCTCTCCCCTCCTGTGGTACCCCGCGGCACGACCACGGAGCTCTTGCACTGAAGTGCTGCGTCCCAGCAGGATCTGGTGGCGATAGGGCTCAAAGCATCACTGGGGAAGCGCGGAGAAGAGATGAGCTTTCCTTACAGCAGCTCAGGGGTGCTTCAGGGTTTTGGGCATGTATTTCCAGCAAGGAGAACTTATGGAGAGGACTAATTCCTCCTTCCTTGGACATGGCAAAGGCTGGGCTCACCCTCACCGGTACTGGGGCCTTCGGTGGGGTCATTAACATCTTGATTTGCCTGGCACACAGAACAGATCAACAGCAACCATTCCCATCATCGCTTACCAAATGCAAGCTACTGCTACCACGTTTTATTGTTACTATCATTATTATCATTCTGCATGTGAGACTGAATTAATCAGAAAAGATAATCTTGCTTATTAATCACCTCATATCCTATCTTCTGGAATCATCTCCTCTAACAAGAGATTACCTTTCAAGATTATAAATCCTTCCTCTAATTTTATTGCATCCATGGTAGTCTACAACACTTGTTAGTTACAACTAATAATGTTTTAATATTATTGGCTAAACATTTTGTACAACAATAACATTTAAATATTATTAAACAATATTTTAATAGCAAATAATATTTTAAATACATTCACTGCTACTGTTACTCATCTCAGAACTAAATGTTGATCTTTCCTTGATGTGAGAGTTTTACCGTTTCCAGTTCCAGTAAAAGGAACTATACTGCTCGTGAAGTTCTTCCCTCTGTGAACCCTCTTTTGTTATTGTTCTGTTATTGTTTCCGTCAAAACACTCGCAGAGTTAAATTACAGTCACTGGCCCACAGCTGCATGATGAAACTAATGGTTGTGTGAATAAACACCCCCCCGGCACTGGTGCATTTTCTCCAATGCAAGTGAATCCTCACCCTCTAAATAATTATAATATTTAACATTACATAATATTTGAGGATGAAAATCTTGATTTGTTTTGTCAGAAGTCACCATCAATCAATATTATATTTTTATATTACATTCTTTTCTTATCTCTGTTTAACAGATAAATTATTTCTGAGGAACACAGTTCTTCCCAACGATTTCCAGGGATAAAAAGAACCAACCCGTAAGACAGGAGCTATTTGTAGAGTGCTCAGATAAATGGGAAGCAGCTGCCTAAGCAGTGGCATTACAATATCCTCTCTGCCAAAGCCTGCCTTAAGCAATATCAACATTTACACAAGAGAAGTAGATTCGGCCTCAAATATTAAGCACCGCTGCCGCGGTGCGACCAGCAGCGGCTCCACGACGGGGCGCGTGCATCCCTGTGCCCGCAGGCTGCGCTGCTCTGGGCTCCTCGGTGCCCGCCGGTGCCCTCTGCATCGAGGCGCGTTTTGCCTCCCGGCTGTCTGCACCCACCGTGGCCGTGCCGGGGCAGGGACTGGGAACCCCTGATGCTCCCAGGACGCAGCCCTCGGGGCTCCCCAGCCTTGCCAGCCGTGGCTCTGGGAGTGAAAGTTTGGGTTTGGGTCTGAGTTGGTTGTGCTGGTGAGGACAGATCCCTTATGAAGCCCTAAACTC
Organism: Ciconia boyciana; assembly: GCF_034638445.1. NCBI lineage: Eukaryota > Metazoa > Chordata > Aves > Ciconiiformes > Ciconiidae > Ciconia > Ciconia boyciana. The sequence goes on along the minus strand of NC_132939.1, from coordinate 71,985,492 downwards.
TCAGTATTCAAAGGAGAGATTTAAATAAAAATAAAAGGCCTCAGAAGAATGGTTTAGAAAATATCATTTTCATGTAGTTTCCTTGTGCTATGAGAGAATTTTAAAGTGTATTGCAGGGTTTGTTTATGTGAAAGAACCTGAGAATATCGACCTTCTGCTGCTGTCCCCCTGCTCCATGCTGTCCCCAGTACAGTCTGGCAAAAAAATAAAAGGACAAAAGGGGAGTCAGTCTTTTTTCTCAAATTTACATGCTTTGTTTTAGTTTTTTTCTTGTCTCTTGTACTAAATCTTCTTCTTTTCTTCCTCTCCACGCATTTTTTTCCTTACTTTTTCCCCTACTTTTTCCTCCATTAGTTCAGAGGCGCTTCACAATCCAGCCACCATGGCTGCTGGCTGCTGCTCTTTGCTGTCTTTACCGGGTGTGTTGACCTGTGGCTCTGCAATCCAGGAGCTGCAGAGAAGGAGAATCATTACGAAGAAAAAATTTGAGAGAACTGCAGAAGTGCACAAAGCTGCTTACTGGTGGAATTTCGTCCTGGGCAGAGGCTCCCCATCTCGTGCAGTGACTGGCGCTGGCAGTCAGCAGCCACGCCAGGTGAATGCAGTGTCCTTCTCTGCCCTCCCAAAGAGCATTCAGCTCCCCTCCCACAGAGCATTCTGCACCCCCTCCCACATGGAGGAGGTAGAATATGTGAGAACCCCCCAAAACTACCATCACCTGCAAACTGCCTGCTTTCATCTTAAACAACCTGCTGGCTGGCCTGGATGTGCATACCTCAATGTACTGTTTAATTTTTCACAGAACTGTGAAATCAAAGAAACACGTTTTAAACACAGCTCAGTAAATGCACAGACTACCTAAACAGCTACAAATTTAGATATACCAGCTCCTCTCCATCTGCTGCTCCCTAGAAGCGCACGCACACCACGCCACCGATCTTGAGTTGTTGTCTGGAGAAAGCCTCTCCTACTCCTTTCCCTCCAGCTGTGCCTTCCCTTCCCATTATAAATCATGCTACTTTTGCCAGCAGCTTTTAGCAGTTTTTCTGGCCTGTTTTGCTCTCCCTCCTGCTGTCCCTGTGGATCTCCTGTGCTCCCGCCTCTGCCAACTGCAGGCAGGCAGGACCGGGCAGGAGTGGCAGGGGCTGGGTGGCCCTCTGCCACCCCCAGTGTGGGGAAGCTCATGCCTGCACTGCACTGTGTAATTATAATGCCACTCATGTCCTTAGATAAACTGGCAATTTGGCACGGACGTGCTCCAAAACTGTCAGGGCGGCAGTGCCGAAGCATGGCACGGTCCCCTCAGCGTCTGGCCAGGAGACTGTGCCGTCTCCGAGACAGAAACCTCAGCACCGTTGCGTGGGGATGCCCGCCATGGGATGCACTGGGGTGACGGGGGGCTGTGTCCCATCCTTGGCAGTGCTCTGCCCCTTGCAGAGACCTCCCTGAACCATGGCACCACAGGCAGCACTGCAGCCCCAGCCCCACCAGCCCTTTTGCAATGATTTTTAATCTGAGACCCTCTCCCCCATTTTAGACCGGATGCCTTCACAATATACATATTTGCCCCAAATGATCCTCAACTTAAAAGAGAGCCTTAAAGTCTTCTGGAGCCGTGCCCGATCCCAGAGCATCCGCTGCAGGCTGCGCTGCCTGGCCATGTCTGGGATATCCAGTACCTGGATGAAGTGAGTGGGAAACCCCATGGGCAAAGCCCCCCGAGAAGTGCAGTCAGTGCAGTGAACTCAGGGGTTTTAACACACTCTCACTGAGGGAAGGGGTTTTACTGTACCACGCTACGTTGTACTGCACAATAGAGCTTCCCTGACACTCTGTACTCGTGTTGTTCCACCTTGTGATAAGCTGTTATTAAGCAGAAGAAAAGGCCTAGGTGACAGCTTTTTATTTTTATACTTACTTCTGATATCCAATGATGAATTAAAATAGTACTCTTACGGAAATATGGAACATATGCATATGAAAAACGAATACAAAGTAAGTTCATTATTATCAGTGTTATTACAATGAATACTTAATTAACTCATCATAACAGCACACTTGCAGTAAAATGTTCTCACTGATTATAAAGTGCTAAATCTCCATTAAGTGATACAAATGACAAATGAACACCTATGGAAATATATATATGACAGCCACATCAATAAACAATGAATTAACTGTCTCTAATTTATAAAGAGACTCTTTCTTTGAAAAACTATTTCTTCTCTGTCATTTTAAAAATTTCTGATACCATCACCCTGCTAGCCAAGGCCTTGAGACGTTTTGGCAAAAGAGACAGCAGTATTAACTTTAATTTTAGTGTGCAACTTTTGGGTTCAGTATGAGGAAAGAAACGGAGCTGGTGCAGTGCTTGGACTCAGGGGTGCAGGGACGGCTGGCAGGGACCAGGGCTCGCCTGGGGCAGCCAGGCTCTGCTTGCCTGCTCGTGTGCGTGGCTGTGGCGTTTGCCCTCCCGGCGCGCCCACCGCTGGAGCAGAGGCAGGAGCCCAGCCGGTGCCCGTGCCCAGCCGCAGCAGGTCCCCCAGGGTGCAGCGGCGCAGGGTGCCCAGAGCCAGGACTCATGGCTGGCAGAACGTGGTCCGGAGGGTGCCAGGATCTCAGCAACCGGTGAACTGGTGAACCTGGTTCTGAGTTATCCCCCTGAAACGTTTTATTTTCACTTGAAAATGGGCACCTCCCTGGAAACAATACTTGCTTTGGTAATTTATAAAGAACAAGTCTCCTAGCATATATTCAATTTGTCTTGTTTGCATTTTTATATGGGTGCTGTACTTGCATTATCAGTCTTACTGGTGGTTCTGCGTGATGGTCTTCATTAGTGCTTTTCTTCTATTTTTCATTCGTAGTAAACTTTGTAAATACTCAAATAGAAGATAATTTTACTTCAAATATAAATGTAAAATCACAGATCCTGATTATAAGTGTAGGAACCATATGGCAAAATCAGTACTGAGGAACAGCTGCTAAAAATGAAGATATTTACTAACGTTCAGCTCTGCACAGCGCTAGGGTGAGTGGAGAGCAGGCTGGCTCTCCAAGATCAGCTCGTTTTGTAACAGACTTCTCAGGACAGTAACCTCCTTAAATAACCAGCTCCAAAAACTGTAGAAACCAACTGGTAGAGTCATCTCTGCTCTACTGGATCCCAAACCTGGCAAAAAAATGCTAAAAGAAAATGGATGGGTTATCGAATTTCCTTTCAAAAGAAAAAGAAAAATGGTCAAGTACCCCTAAAGGTGCAAATATTCCCAAAAGAAAGGAACAAAGTATTTTTCTCTCTGATGATAGACTTTGCTGTGTGAAGACAGACATTTCTGATCACAGGAGAGGTCTCAGTTGCATGGTTCAACAGCGCCTGGGGCTGTGCAAAGACGGAGCAGCACCATGTGCTTGGATGCCAGAGCTCTCCAGGGCTGCAAGAAATGTCAAACATCAGTATTTTCCAAAATCTTTCAGAGCTAAACCTTAACTATCCAAAAAATATTATTTCTTGCTTCAAAAATGTTTACAGAATCATAGACCACTAATGATTGATTTATTTCCAGGCTGCTCTCATAGACAGGAGCCTTGCACTCCTTGCTGTCAGCTGTGAGCTTGTGCAGCTCTCAGAAGGGATCAGCTACAACAGAACCCACCTGCCAGCCCAAAGGTAAGCCAAGTAATATCACCAAGAGCAATGTTATGATGATTATGATGATGTTAGCTATACCAAAAGTGTCATTAAAGGGTTAAGGGCATCACAGATGACGAGATCACTAGAGAGAGCTGTAATTTTTTCCATGATAGGAATTCACATGTGAATTGAGGAAAGAATCTGTAGGACTTTATTTCAAAACACATACTAATAATCTGAATTTTTTCTCAGACAAAACTTAGGAGAGTTCTCCTTGGGGACAGAAAAACCTCAAGACAGCCCATTAGCCTTGTAATCATAAAAAAATGAAAACCCACCCCTGTGCTCAGGTGACCCAGAAAGGAAGGAGAAATGGGTGCTTTCACTATTTCTCAGGACCTGGATCTTTGTAAATTGTGTGTGTATCTTCGGCTGAGCTTTGAGAGCTGACCTCATTGCTGCAAGAGGAATGTGGAAAAGAGCAGCAAAGGGACCGCATTTTGGGAAGGAAGTGAAGTTGCAAGTAAATAAAAGAGTGTGTTTCCAGTAGCTGTCTGGAGCAGCTGCAGCCCATTGCTGCCACCAGCATATCTCCGGGTGGGTTTGGTGTCTTTATACACCTCACTGTGGTGGTCCTAACTGGAGGACTGCTGTGGACGGAGGAGCTGGTGACCTGAGCAGGAGCGGGGCTGGGCTGTGCTGGACGTACCCCCGTGCCCCGGGATAAACGTTGCTAGCTGATTGTGTGGAGGAGCGAAGGCAGCCGCACCTGGCAGCTGGAGATGGTGCCACCAGTGCATCCTCATCTTTATCTTGAAGTGAAGCATCATGTCTTCGTACAGACATCCTTTTGCTCTTGGTGGCAATGATGAGTAGAGTTGTTTGTGTTTAAGAAAATCCTTATGCTGGCGAGCCTTATCAAGGATGGGATCCGCATGGTGTGCCATGCCCTGGCAAGAGGTCTGACCGTTGCTGCACCGCACGGCGTCCTCTGCATCCGGAGGGATATGAGATTATGTATGATCCCCTTTTCCCTTCTCCTGTTATCTCCCTCCAATAAAAGGCATTTTAATCACATACTTTACAGGATTGAAATGCCTTTCTTACGAGGACCTACAACAGATCTTTGCACTGCTGCCTCACATTCATGAATCACTTGCATACCAAAGTCGATCTACTGTGCTTTACTTGGACACGATGGCTTCTGTGTTGATGTCTCAGGAGAGTGACACTCATCACCCCTGAGTGCCCACGCCGGGCAGCCAAGGACACGGGGTTTGCTGGCATGTTTGCGGTCAGCTCAGTGCTCTTCCTTGAGCAGGCAGACTTGAGCAGAGGAAAAGGATCTCCCTTTAGGTTTCTGGCTGTCAGTAAAGGAAAGGAAGGATGACACCATATAATTTCTCATCCCCAAATATTTCCATTTATACATTCACTCAAGAAGAGGAAGATGGGAGCAGCGGATATAGGTTATCAAAGGGAGATGTTCCTAACCTGCTGCCTGACCTTCAGTGTACCATCAGCTCTGGGCCTAATCTGACCTTTCTAGATGTGCAAATAATACACCCATCTCAGGCCCAGCATTCACAGGTTTGATATTCATGGGCAGTCAGCTTCTGCTGCTCTCATTTTTTGCCCTACATTTTCTCACATATGTAAGAATAGATCCATGAGAGCATTTACTGATGACTGACTTAGTAATTTAGCCTGTTTTCTCCTTGGTAAAAAAACCCTTTACAGATTAACAATCAAGTTAACAGCTTCTGTTGTGTATATAAAAGTACATTACCCTTGTGGCAAACTCCAGTCCTGCAGTTCTGTGGCTTCATAATTTTATGATAATCATAGAATCATGGAATTGTTTACGTTGGAAAAGACCTTTCAGATCATCAAGTCCAACCGTTAACCTAGCACTGCCAAGTCCACCACTAAACCGCATCCCTAAGCACCACATCCACACATCTAAATGCCTCCAGGGATGCTGACTCCGCCACTTCCCCGGGCAGCCTGTTCCAGTGCTGGACAACCCTTGCGGTGAAGACATTTTTCCTAATACCCAGTCTAAACCTCCCCTGGTGCAACTTGAGGCCATTTCCTCTCGTCCTATCGCTTGTTACTTGGGGGAAGAGACCGACCCCACCTCTCTACACCCTCCTTTCAGGCAGCTGTAGAGAGCGATGAGGTCTCCCCTCAGCCTCCTTTTCTCCAGGCTGAACAACCCCAGGTCCCTCAGCCGCTCCCCATCAGCCTTGTGCTCCAGACCCTTCCCCAGCTCCGTTGCCCTTCTCTGGACACGCTCCAGCCCCTCAATGTCTCTCTTGGAGTGAGGGGCCCAACACCGAACACAGCATTCGAGGTGTGGCCTCACCAGTGCCCAGTACAGGGGACGATCACTGCCCTGGTCCTGCTGGCCACACTATTCCTGACACAAGCCAGGATGCCATTGGCCTTCTTGGACACCTGGGCACACTGCTGGCTCACATTCAGCCGGCTGTCAACCAACACCCCCAGGTCCTTTTCCACCGGGCAGCTTTCCAGCCACTCTTCCCCAAGCCTGTAGCGTTGCATGGGGTTGCTGTGACCCAAGTGCAGGACCTTGCACTTGGCCTTGTTGAACCTCATACAACTAGCCATATGCTGACAGAAATAACACCCATATACTGACAGAAATACGGGGCAGATTTTGATGTGGACTCATTTAGATTTTTCTGAAATTAAATTTCTTGTTCATGAGAGAAAAGAAAGCTTATTTCTCTCTATGCCAGATCAGGATCAAAGATCTGTGTTTCTCTAGATCTAGTTGATGGAGCTAGCCCTCATTTTTTTAGCCTGTTTTAGTTTTGTGGTTGTTTGCATTTTGGGAGCACTACTGCCGCAAGCCAGCACTCACAAAACCAGCATTCGCTGGAGCAGGTGGGTGGGGTGGGTGGTGATGGGGAGGATGCAGACGCAGGAGCTCCTTGAGGTTTGCCTTGGGCGGGTAGAGCCCAGGGCAGCAGAGGGGGAGGCTGAACATCCTCCCAGCACAGAGCTCTGCTGTGCTGTGGATGGCTTGAAAGGGCGTGGAGAAGCAGGGATCCAGGCAGGAACACTGGCCTTGCAGAAAGCCCTGCTTATCAGCACGTCCTGGATGGCTGAGTGGCAGTCCTATACGGAAATGCCTCTGAAGCTGCTTGTCCTGAGAAAAGTGGCAATGTTAAACCATTCAGCCATCTCCATGCAATGTAGTCCATTTACTCGTAACACAGCATCCCTATTCTGCAGTCAAAGAAGGGGATGAGGGAGGTGCTTGAAGGTGCACGGGCAGCTTCTCCTGCTTTCCACCAGCACCAAAAGGAAGTGGCACCTGGCTAAACCCCAAGGAAAAGAACATTTACCACAAACTGGTATTGCATTGCCATTCTAAACACTGCTGTCGTGAAGGTAGTTAACGAGAGCCTCTTATGCATGGGCTCTTCTGCTCCTCTCCCTGCCGTGCGGCAGCCCTGCTCCCAAAGCCCTTCGCTGCACCCTCCTGTCTGCCGGGGGAGCAGCACCCTGGGGGGCACAGCACCCTGCTCCCCCAGCATGTGGGACAGGCTCTTCCACCCAGCGGAAGGCAGTCCCTGTCTCCAGGGGAGTCTGTCTGTCCACAGACCTTCTGCAAATCCATCCCCCCTGATGTGTCTCTTCTAGTAGCAGGATCAGATATCCTGAAGCGTCAGTACATTTGAGGCCCTGGACTTCATTCCCTTTCGCAAGCCGTGCTTCTGTGCCCTTGGGAAGGCTTGATGCTGCAGCTTTTAGTCACGCAGTAAACCCCACTTACTTCAGTGTGAAGTATCCTAGAGTGCTTTCTGAAAGCTAAAGAATCTGATGGAAAGACTTTTTAAGGCAATTTTAAAACTGCTTTTTTCGTTTCCTTAGTGCTGACACATCTCCAGAAGGCTGTGTCGTGATGACTTAGTGTCTTCGCACATCCTGACAGATGCAGTGCTGTGTCATTCTCCAGAAATCCTAGAAACATCATTCACCTATAGCTCTCAAACCTCTACTACCACAGTTACACCTGCCGTTTGAGCTGCCTCTGGCTTCTCGGTATCCTAAATGCTTCTGAACCGTTCTTCAGTTCCTGCTTCTGTGCTTATTTACAAGTGGGTCCTATCCAACGTGATGTAGGCAAGGTTTGGGCTTGGCGTGAATCCTGAGGATAAAACGAGATTCATTGTCATGGTTTAACCCCAGCTGGCAGCTCAGCCCCCCCAGCCGCTCGCTCACTCCCCCCCGGTGGGATGGGGGAGAGAATCAGAAGAGTAAAAGTGAGAAAACTCGTGGGTTGAGATAGACACAGTTTAACAGGGAAAGCAAAAGCTGCACACACAAGCAAAGCAAAGCAAGGAATTCCTTCACTCCTTCCCACGGGCAGGCAGGTGCTCAGCCATCTCCAGGACAGCAGGGCTCCATCACGCCTAACGGTGACTTGGGAAGACAAACGCCATCACTCCGAATGTCCCCTCCTTCCTTCTTCTTCCCCCAGCTTTATATACTGAGCATGACGCCATATGGTGTGGAATAGCCCTTTGGGCAGTGGGGGTCAGCTGTCCTGGCTGTGCCCCCTCCCAGCTTCTTGTGCACCCCCAGCCCACTCACTGGTGGGGTGCGGTGAGGAGCAGAAAAGGCCTTGACTGTGTGTAAGCACTGCTCAGCAGGAATGAAAACATCCCTGGGTTATCAATGTTATTCTCATACTAAATCCAAAGCACTACACCAGATACTAGGAAGAAAATTAACTCTATCCCAGCCAAAACCAGGACATTCATGCACCCCTGTCCATGCAAATACTGTGACAGCTGTGAAGAGGATGAAAGGCAAAGTCAATAGGACTGCAGACAAAATATTTTTAAGAAACAAATTCATCTCTTGGTGAAGATACGTGCATGGGTTCCCACACACGCATGTCCAAAGGCACACACACACATGCCATTCCCAATTTGCCAGCATGTCTTTTTGAGGAGGCAGCTCCCATAGTGCTGGTGCTCATGAGGAAGCCTTTCCTTGTCTTCCCCTGTATCCAGGCAATGCCAGGCTGCCTCATGCCTGGGTCAACCCTTTTCTGATTTCTTCTCTTTCTTGCAAGGGCTGCAGTATGCAAATGTGATTGATACACAATTGATGATGGGCAGGGTTCCCTAAAGGCTGGGGGTGAGGAACTGAAGGAGGTTATGGACCCCTAAGCATCACTTGCTGCTAATAAATTTGTTTGTTCCTTCTCTCTGTTGTTTTCCCTTTTTGATCCCTTTCAGGAATGGCAGAGGCTCTGCACATCTGTACCCCTGCATTGTCCATGGGGCCAGGCATTGGCATTTCTGACCAACTGGCTCTGGACTTGAGCCTGAACTTGGCCTGAAAACACAGCCGCTGCCCGATGCCGCCCCCTGAGCAGGGCAGCGAGGGAGGAGGACGTGGGAGATGGGTTGGAGGAGGAATGTATGACCCTGAGTTACTTCAATCTTTTTCTGGGATGATCAGTTATTGCTGGTTCCTTTCTGATTCTCCCCTCTTCACAATGATGATCCTCTGGTAAATAAAAGTGCCATCACAGACATGACAGAAATGATCCCAGCTTCTTAGGCTGCTAAGTGAGCAATCACCTCACTGAGGACTATTGAACTACATAAAGCCAAGGGTTCCTCCTGCCAACATGTGCTTCTGCTCAGCCTCCCCTCTTCCATGCTGAAGGCCATGATGTTGCTTCCAGTTTGTTACACACTATTTTTAGGAATACATTTTTTTAAATTAAAAAAAAAAAATCCCTTTAGCTATTACAGTTTGCCATAATGGTGCGTTTACATTATTCCACCAACCAACCCAAAGCTGTAGATCTAGCTTTTCTTCTCAACTGGTGGCATTTCCAAACACGGCAATATGCGTTGTTCGTAAGTCAGGCTCAGCTTACCTTGACTGAGGTTTGCCATGAGGAAGCGTCCCTTGAGCTGTCCGCACCTGGGGCCAGGAGACAGGGTGGCACAGCCTGCGGCATGGGTGGGCTGGGGAGGGCTTGGTCCCCCCTCCCCACCCTGGTGTGGGAGCCCCTTGGGCGGCGATGCTGGTCCTCTGCCACCCCTGCCCGCCTGTGACCGTGACAGAGGTCCACGCTGTCCCCACGGCTCCCGCCCTGCCTGCTGTGGGTGCCCTGGCGCAGGAGGACTCGGCCAAAAGCTCTGCGCTCCCACGGGTGGGACGGGGCCGCATCCATCCCCTCTGGAGGGACCCCGCTGGGGTGGACATCCAGCCCGGCTCCACGCCGGGGGAAGAGCCCGTTTCGTGCCCGCCGGCAGGTCATGCTCCTCTGCCTCCTGGGCACAGGACACCCGCCCTGGGCAGCTCTCTCTTGCTGGTCGCTCTCAGCAGCGACGCTCGGTCTCCGCAGCTCTGCCATGGAAATGTGCGTGTTTTCTCTCCCCCCCCCCTCCACTTGTATGACAACCCAGACTCGAGCAGCTTCTATAGCAGTTCTGCCTTTGCTGAAATTAAATTCAAGCAGAGGTAGAAAGGTAAAGGCAGTGTTTGAGGAGAGGAGCTTATGAAGCAATTGGTCTCAGTGACTGACATGCTACAGATCTGATGGGGAAAAATGTTCAGAAACAATGGGAAGATAGTTTTAGAGAACTTTTAGAGGTGGTTTGTTTTTTTTTTTCTTTTTTTTCTTTTTTCTAAAGATGCAAAGAGGTAAGAAATAAGAAAAAGAGTGACTGAATAAAGATATGAGGGTAATTCAAGACCTTACCATCAACAAAAATGCCTACTATATTCCTGAGCTGTCTTCTACTTCTTATGCAATGCACCACAGTAATAATAAATATATTGTAAAATACCTGACAACTCCATTAGGTTATAAATACATGGTAGCTGTCAATAATTCTCTTTGTGTTATGTTGAGATAACATAGTAAAAAAGAGTTACATTAGTATAGTGTTTATGCAGTTGCTGAAACTCTTCAAAGATATGTTAAATGAGAGTAAAAGTATTAAATTGAGAGAAAAAGTAATTCCAGATTAAAGTATATCATGATAAAAAGAAAAAAGCTTTCAGTAATAATACTTAGTGAAATCAGACGACAAGTGTGTGCACGTGTGAAAGTTGTAGAAAGAGTTGGAGAAAGAAAGCCTAAATACTTATATTTTGTCTCATCCTTCAGGATTTCAGGAGGAGACAAGGGTGTCGTACTCCTGACCCCAGGCTGCAGGAAAGAGAGTTGGGTGCTGCGGCACGCACAGGAGTGTTTATTGCAGGAAGATACCTGCCAAGTTAATTAGCAAAGATGGGGTGATCCCTTCTCCCCGCAGATGGCCGGTCCCCAGCCTCTGTGGCTGCACCAGCCATGCCGCTGCCTCCTCTCCCTGCCGTGCCGGAGCGGACGGGGGGCTCGGCTGTGCTGACCGAAGGGACCCCCGCTGTGCGGGCACACGAACCGTATTCACAAGTGGCCAGAGGTTATTCCTGCCGGGGAACACAGATTATTAAACCTCAGCCAGTATTCACTGTGGTCCCTTTCTTTCATCAACTCTCTTCTCCAATATTGTATTTCTTATTCTTTTGGGAAAATAGTGCACTATTTAATAAGAAGAACAGGTTGCTTTGGTACACCTGAGTATTGATGATTGACTCCCAGGCTTTTTTAATAATTCAGCTGCAAGATAGGCCCTGTGTATCTAAAACACACCTAAAGAAAGGCCCAGAGAAGAGAACTGAGTTTGAAGATTTTCCTGCTGGATGCTGGGGGTGGAGAGACTCCTCCCAAGCCAGCTGGGAGCAAACCCACCTGCCTGTCCCGAAAAGAGGTGGTTCTACCTGGGACTCGGCTCATTTACTGACAAAGAGCTAAACCAGGGAACAAAGTGAAGCGAGGGAGCAGCAATAACCAACACACTCCCTCAAGCGGAAAGGAGGAAGACAGATCTGAATGACGGCTTTGTCCAGAGCATGGACAGCTTTGTGTGTGGACCATATTCATCACATTGTGTTTGAACCTGACTCTTCCAGAGCCAGCAGATTCCCTTCAGGGGCTTGTTTCTCAGCTGAGTTTAGCTTAGGCATGCAAAACCTTCGCAAGCCCATGTTAGCAGGAGAAACTAATAATTCTTGCCCATGTTCCGTCTTTGCTGACTTTTGGGTTAGTTGCAGTTGAGCTAACCCTGACACAGAGGAGAAAAGCACAGAGCAAGGCACCACTAACATCTCCCAGTCAATGATGCTTCTCACGAGGAGTTGCCCAAGGAACAGCTGGACACGCAAGGCGTGTCTGGCAAACAGAACTTTCTTATTAGTAAACCCTTCCTTGGATGTTAGGCCAGCAGCATCTCTTGAATGTTGTTCCAAGAGCAGGAGATGACGATTCTCTGCAACTCTGGCAGAGTTTTGAACGCTCCCTGCAGCTACTGCTGCAACTCACCACCCCATCCCTTGAAGAAAAACATTGTCCTGTTGCTCTTCTCCTGACCGCTCTTGGGTACATTTGCCGATGGTGTGTATTTCCCGCTGCTCCAGAAGTGACTGTTTTAATATGGGTTTTCAAGATTCTTCTATAAAAAGACAGGATTTCTGCTGACTTGTGCAATTTTGCATTCATGTATTTACATGAATTTCACAACCAAGGCAGTCATCAGGGCTGCAAACTAGAACAAGGCAAGGGAAAAGGATGACATACAGGCCAGGGTCCTGTTTATCCCGTCAAGTGCATAGGAGCAATCTTCATATTGGCTTAGGGAAGCTAACATGTACGGGTAACTGAGGGGATAAGCAACCTGCAGGCAACACATGAAGAAAACAAGGATGGATGTTTCAAGAACGCAATGGAGTGGATACATCCTGAAGGATTAGGGGAAAATGATTGTTTTATCTTTTCTGACATTAACAGCACAAGCATACACACATGCACCAAATCCATTAGCTAGCTGGAATTTATTTCTCGTCGTTGTGTTTCCACAGGTTTTGAGTTTCTTCCCATGTTCTGTTAAGTCCCCGGCAAAATTTCCCTTGAGTTCAGCAATGAATTAGACCCTTTATGAATTACATGCCTCTGACGCCTCCTCAAAGAAATAAAACGTTAGCAGGATACAGTGTTGTGCTGGAGCAGCCAGGAACTCTGAGAATCGCTCACTCTGTCATCACCTCAGCTGCCAAAATGCACCCAGTTATCAGTACCAGGATATGTAAATCACCCAAAACAGGTGGATTCTTACTCTTTTTATTGTAATGTTAGAAACCTCAGTTTGATGTACTGTTTCTAGCTACGCAGAAAGAACAAGGTTATAGCAAACCTAAAATATAGTTATCTGTAGCAAAGAATCATACAGTTTACAAGGCATTAAAATGTTAATTTTTCTTACGTTGTTGTTGGTAAATATTGCCTTTGTACGCAGGGTATTTTAAAGGATGACAGCCTTAAAACGCAATTTATCATACATATATTCTGGGAATTAATTGAACTGTTCAGTGCAAGATACTTACACAGCCTGTTACATGGCCATTTGTGTGTGTTCTTCTGTTTGTCCATAAATAGAGATTGGTTGTGGGCCCATTGAAGGCTTAAATTTGCTCATGAGAGAAATTGGCTGGAAGGTAACGGCACTGGAGAAATCTCTGTCAGGAAAAGAAAGTCTGAAGGAGACTACGTTTCTGAATTGTTTCAGGGAGCTTTGAAGAAATCCACTGACCCTTTACGTGCTGACGCCTGTCTTGATCCCCATTAAGTCTTGGATCTTTGCCTTTTGGTACAGCTCTCTGTAAATAAACCCAGAAAAAAAAGGTCAAAACTTGTTCATTTTGATAGCCTTTACATTTTGCCCTCTCCTGCCTGGTTAGGCTTCGTCTAGGACTGGATAATTTTAATCCATTGTTCTACCTTCAGTATAGCACTCCATGCTAGTGGTTAAAACGTGCAAAACTCCTTTGTGACTGATGTTAGAACGGCCTTAAATTTGAAGTCCTATTAGGAAGAGTTGAGCTGACCAGGATGAAGGAGTCCAGGCTTGAAGAAAAAGAAAAAGCAGTGGGAAAATGGGGAAGCTTGTAGAACAGAATGCAAAACTGCATTTGGGAAACACAGACTAAAGTAATCAACAGATGTTACTGAAAAAAATCTATGTCCAAATGAGTTATCAAGCATAAAAAGGAATTATTCAGTATTCCACAAGAAAATATGACTGTGATATAAGCACAGTTCTGTCACAACATTTCTACATAACAACGTAGAAAAAGCAGAAGTATTTTCTACATTTCTGCTGTTTTGAGGAATATGTAGAGGACATGTAATCACGAGTTAAGAGAGAAAAAAGACATGCCTCTGTCATCAGTGGCTGGGAGAGAGATGTAGTTTCACAACAGCAACGCGGTAAAAAAAAAAATAGTTTGTGTGTGCATACTAGAAGAACTGCTTAAAGTGTTCCCTGACCTATTGTTGGCTTTAACAAACGGACACTTGGAGAGTCCTGAGAAGATGTGAAAAAAACCCCAACATGTCAAAACAAAGCAGAGAGCACCGTGCCAGTACTGAGGCAAGGACTGATGGAGGAAAAGGTGGGTCAGCGAGAGCATTTAGACCCAGCCTTGTTCCCATTTGACTCGGAGCAATCTGGTTTTGGCAGTGGAAACAACAGCTCTGCCCAAGACAACAGCAATCCCTGTACCTGAACATACCCGCTTGGATATTTGCCCTCAGGACAAACCTGTGCCAGGGGCAACAATCCCTTCTGGAGCAGATGAACTTCTCCATGGGGACGACGTGGTGCAAGCGTCCTGGGCAGCACGTGCACCAACACCCCTGCCATGGAGATTCACAGCCCCTGCGAGAACAACCTTGGGCTCCCAGACACGCTGCCTACCCGCTTCCCCACTGCTTCTGCAGGCCACCACAGCAGGTAGTACACCTCAGCGGTCTTCCTGGGGCCGTGCGTGGGATAACTGTTTTCTGAAGTACCCGATCACCGAGGATGCAAAAAACATTTTTCAAAAGCCGTTGGTTCCCATGAGTTCAGTACATTTTGGTACATTTCAAAATTTTGCCTCAAGTTTTTTCTCTGCTTAGCTGGTTTGATGATTTCTTTAGCTATTTGTACAGACAACTGCACACGCATTTCTTCTGCAACCCCTGCTAAGTCTCTCTTTTCTTCCTCATCCTTCTGACAGGTTTACACACTTCTGAAGTGCCCTGTGATTCTGAGCATCTCTTTGAACTTGTTTTTAATCAAAGTCCTCCAGGAGCCTGGTTCCTGCCAAAGCATTGAGCCGAGTTCACTGTTCACAGGTTTGGTGAACTTCTGGGGAGCGTGTAGGTTCCCACATTGCTGGATTTGTATTGAGACCTCATGCCAGCTGACAGTTCAAGTTACTTATCTGATGCTTCTCCTTACACGGAAGTGGCAAAATCTCTCCGTGCTTCCTCCAGGTTTGTAGCTGACATGTCAGAAGGCATTAGTTACAATCAAAGTCCCCACAGTATTTTGGAATATCTAGGGATATTGTTAATAACATTATCAAGCAGCCTTCATTGAACATATGCTTTCTGGTGTTCTTCTGGGAGATTCTATAGGTGAAAGAGTTGTTTTTAATTCAGGACCAGTAAATCAGGTGAGGGCACAAGTCTTTGGATACTCGTGATGAGACTAATAAATATCCTCTACAAGCCTTCCCATCGGCGGCAAAGTGTCAGCTGAGCTGTGGTGCAGGTGGCTGTGCCGGGACGCAGGCTTTCATCCAAAGCTCTGGCATTGTAGAGCTCTTACGAAAGAGAGGGGTAGATCCAATTATCAAGATAAATCAGGATATGGACCACATTTCCCTGTGTGTCTCCGGCATGAGCTTGGTCTGACCCAATTCTCATGTTCCCCCACACCACCTGTGAGATCCCTGCAGGACTTGGTTATGGATCCTTGCTTCGCCACAGCAGCTCCGGGGCCACCGAGATGCTGTCCTGCCCACTCTCAGCAGTGTGGCAAGCATGGCTCCTGCTGTCCCCTTCAGCTCCGCACTGCAGTGAATCTGGCACAGGACTGGCTGCTGCACTGGTACGCTGTCCTGCATGCTCGTGGTCACAGCAACTGGAGCTGCCAGATATATTCCCATGCTTCCCAGCAAAGGAAATATCTAAGTATGAATGGACACAAGGTGGTAAGATTTCATTTAATTCAAGAAGTTGGAAACATCTTTGAACAAGAAACATGTCCCGAATGTTTCCCAGGCTCTCATCCCCAACACAACGTTGGCCATGAGACCAGAGGTGTCCTCCAGCAGGGCACCTGCCCACCAGGAGCAGCGCTGCCCCCGGGGACGTGCCCAGCACACCATGCTCATTCCTCTTGACAGGGCTCTGCTGCTCCAGTATCCCCAAAGCAGCACCCTACCGACCTGCCCCAGGTTTAGGTCACATCCTGTGTAACTTGGGCGTTGCTTTTGGTTCCTGGGGTTCGCAATGCACAGCTTTCATCCTGCCCCACGTACGTGCACAGCTCTCCCTCAGTCCTGCCAGAGACTGACGCTCTGGGCAACCTTTGCTGCTTCTGACTTAATCTGCAAGTCCCATGGGCTCTGGGGCTGGCCGCTAGAGATCACGAGTCATTGCAGACGCCAGCCTCCATCCACAGCAGACAGGAGGTATGTTCACAGTACAGAGCCGTGTCCTGCAAGGAATGCTGCACACACAGTCTGTGCTGCTGCCCCTTCGCTGGGAGTTCACCACTGAACCAGATCCTCGTGGGATGCTGGGAAAGTGGGATGGCCTCTCCCGGGCTTCCCAACGGCCCTCAGACAGGAGCTCCTCTTTGGGTGAGCGGTTCCCACATCGTTACAGCTTCTGTAAGCCTTTGGCTATCCTGCTTTCTCCCGATGCAAGGAAAGTCAATTGGGAGAGGGAGATGGGAATGTTTGTTCACGAGAAGTCACTTTGTCAGTTGTGATCTTATGCCGACAGCTTTGTGTCTGAAAAGCAATTTTAGTTTCAATCAAAAAGAATAGAACAACAACTTTAACATTTGGAAAACTCATTACTGGAAACTTTATTAAACTTAAGGCTAACAAGCCTGATTTACTGCTTGAAAGAGCAATTTTTTTTTTGTTAGAAAATGCAGATATAAAAAGATTTATAGTATCTAAACCAATTATGATAGTGAAATGCAGCATTAGGTATTCCACACTCTCTTCTTTTTTCCCCCACATTTCTTCTTTTTCACATATCAATGCATCTAACTAAGCGCAATGTCATTACCGTAGAACATTTAGTAAAGATGCTGTTATGGGGATTGAATTAAGCATGCTCTGGGAGGCTTTCTCCCTCAGATGACACAAGCTGTCTGTTTTTCCTATACCCCAAAAGTACAACCAAAAAATTACATTTCCGATGACTTACGTTTCAGGGTGGAGGGGAAGTCAACAAAGAAAAATATAGTTGATAGCATCCTGTATCTGCACTGATGCACAAAATGGCCTCACCTTCCCACCAGCAAACAGAGCAGCTCTCTTATTTAGTGATCAGCTTGGAAACAGAGTCCTTACCCATCACCTCCCTGCACGGCATCCAAACCTGTCTGACTCCAAATCTTGTGCAATGTGCCAGGAACACTGTGCTCTGCACTATAGCACTGCAAACCTATTAATGTACTTCACAATACAGGAAAATATGGAAATGCATTTATGAATCTGACTTGTCTTTTGGACTACTAGAGAGTGCAAGCACACCAGCACACAGAGTTAGGTGCACAACTCATCATTCATGCACATCAGTAAGGCATGTATAAGTTAACTTTCTTTTGTTTGGCTTTGTTTTTCCCCTCTAAGCACATACAGAAATATTATAGTTGTGAAAATTCAATCTATGTTCTAGAAAAGCCAAGGCTCTTGTGCCTAGTTTATCCAGAAATGTGCTTAAATATTGATGTTTTAATGATGCATTCTTCAGAGTCCCTTATTTTGCCAGAGACTTATTTTTAAAGGCTTGCTCTAAAAGGCATTGGGGGAGATGAAATTGCAGCACTTGAAGCCTCTGACAGAAGCTGTATTTTGGTAGCAGCACGGATTGCATGCTAAAAGGCTCCACACAGGACTTCCCAGTGCTCCCTTCGGCATACACTGGTCTCTGCTGTTTTGCACTAGGGAACCCACAGCCTCAGTAGAAAGGAAGCTGCTCCTCCATTTTCAAGTCTTTACCCAAAAAAAGCCTTTGGCTCCAGACCAGAGTGTCCAGCTGTGGCTTCCAGTGGGACAAGCTCTGCTGGGACCACTCAGGGGTCATGCTGGGTGGGCAGCAAAGGCTCCGGCTGCCGTGGCCAGAGAGGGATGGCTGTCCAGCTCCCATCACCTTGAAGGGTTGGCAAGAGCCTCATGGTAGCAGTCAAAGAGACACCAAGGGAGAGCTGTGGGCCTGGAGACTCCCGAGAGAAGCAGTGTACCCCTGCTCATGATGATGCCACTCACCTCTGCTGAGCGCAGAGCAGTCCGACATGCTCATGGAGCCACCCAGCAAGCGGGACGTGGGGGCACACCAACCTGCATCCTGGGCTTAAAGTGGACAGCCTCGCTAGGACCTCCACCTCCTGGCCTTGGGAACCTCAGTCTTCTACAGAGCAGAGAGGAGGCTCATCTTCAAAGCAATGTTAACTAACACCTGGATTTAAGGGTGTGAGCAGAGCTATCTGCCTGTCTCAGTCGAAGCTCTGCCCTTTCTCCCGTTCCTCTTTTGCTGAGGAGCAGCACGCTTGTGCTGCTTGCCCCAGGGTATCGGTGCCCAGGGGAGCAGCACAGACCCTGCTGCCAGGCAGACTTCTCCCCTAACACACAAGGGGGCCCATAGCAACTGCACCCCTTTTATTGCTGCCTTCCACAAGCTCAGGTGAGTCTGCAGGAGTTTTCCATTTTCTTTTCTACTCTTCGGCAGGGACTTAAGAGTAGAAAAGTGGCAGGTGAGCCCACTGCCATGTTCACAGCACACAGTTTTGTAGACTGTTGGTGGGAAAATGTTTCTATCCATTACCTGGATGAGTTTGAGATGCTAAAATTGCAAAATAGTTTTCTAACTTTGCTCAATATAGAGCTGTAGTGTCTCTAGGTACACAGTGGTATAGTCCTGTTGAAATATGTATACAGGAGTTGGTGGAAAGAAAAATAATCTTTCAGTTAAATACATTTAATGTGCTTATACAGCAAGAGATGAATAGTTTTTAAACATTAAAAAAAAAAACTTTTTTCAGATAAGATACTAAACATAAATCTTGAACAGTTCAGAGATAACTGTTATCAGGCCGAGTCCATGGCCAGCAGCTGTTCTGGATCATTGGAAAGTGTGTGGTTTTATTTGTTACTTGCAGATGTGATGTGCTATTTTTTGGCATTCATATACCAAACTGGTATTAGGTTGTAAACAGTCAGGCTTGCATTAGCTACAGCTAATGCCTTTCTTGGGTAAACTCTGTAATAAACACTTGATATCCAAGCTTGTGATGAATGTGAAAGCCCTGAAATCCATTGTTTTGGTCTTGAAAAATGACTGTAAATGCTCTGTATTGCAGATCTACAATTCCTTCAGTTCTGTTAATGTTTCAATTCTGTCACTGGTGGAAAACAACAACAACAAAACAACCCCCAACCAAAAAACACCTACAAACAATGCCAAACCTTGAAACATGCCAAAACAATCCTCCCCACTCCCACCATACGCACATTAAGGAATTCAGTTAATCAAGTATGCTGTATAGAAGAAAACAAATTATCACTTTTTCATTGTTTTCCTGATAAATTATTCCATGCGCAATGTTCAGTGGTTCGAGTCCTTCTATCTGGATGCAATCTCCTGTTTTGGCTCGTGGGTACAGCTGCGTGTCCCTCTGCGTGCGGGTGGCTGGTTTTGGTTCAGTGTTGTGCTCCTGTCATTGCTAACCTTGTGCTAATGGCTGATGATGGATGATGGGCTTTGGCAAGGCCAGGAAGCTCAATCTCGAACTCCCAGAAACATTGCATGAAAACATCCAAGTTGCAGTTTTGGTTATTTGTTCTTCTCTTAACAGCTTTAACAACTATTCATGAAAATACTGAAAAGAATACTGGTGGTGTTTTCATCAGGTTGATTTAAAGCAGCACTGCCAACAACATTGTTCCTCCTTCATTCGGTACGCTTTGTGTAAAGGGATAAGGTAAGGAGGATGCTCTTTCTCGGTCTTCTCTTTCTGTAGCGTTACACCAGCTGGGAGGCTGACAGTACCTTGCTCTTGGCAGTGACCAGCCGCCTGAGACTGTGTTTTAGAGTACTTTTGTGATGCTCCCTCTGGAATCACCATGATAAGCCTAGATAATTTGAACCATAACAACCAGGAAACACAGAAGTCTGTTAGAGTTGGGGATGGCGATGAAAAGACACCAGGCAGAGAGGTCTGCTGCAAGATCCATGATCATGCAGAGGGCTGGTCACCTGCTATGTGCCTAAATGTTTGGCCTCTATAGGCCAGGACTAAGCCCAGAGAATGGAGGTTGTGGCCACAGGAGAAACCTCAGCATTCATGGGGGCCGTCTGTGGGCAGCTCTGAGGCCTCAGGGTGTAAATTCTGCAGGAAGACCCTGGTAGGGGTGCACTGGTGCCCAGCCGGGTACGGGACAAGGGTCCCCTTGGCCAGCAGGGAGCACGAGCAGCTCCTTCCCCAACCATGGCTGTGTGTCCACCACTGAGGGGCCCAGCAGCAGGGACCCCGTGCTCTGCCTGGCTCCCACCAGCCCCAGACAAGTCCACTGGTGTCCCGATGCACCTTAGAAAGGCTCAGCAACAAGACAGATGACACTGCCTATAACGATGACCCATGTAACCAAAATAATGAATAATAAGAAAGAATGATGAAAGGAAGACAAGGAATTCATACGGTGAAACTTTAACTGCAATAGGGGCTTGATGTTTTTGAAGCATAAAAATGTCATTGAACTCTGAACAGTTTTGCAAACTGCAAAAGGACAGATTGTCCACGGCGAGCAGCCTCTGCAGCCCTGGGTAGCTGTGTCGACATCAGGCTGAGCAGAGTTCACTTCTGAGATTGCTGCATGTACTCTCTTGTCTCTGAGAAAGCGGTGGTAGTCCAGTATTTGGGCCCCTTTTCCTCCCACTTTTTTGGATAAAGAAGTAATTACAGCAAGATAATTTACTGAATCTCTTAAAACTAAATAAGATGGTTAAGAGAGATAATGCTTCATCTTAACAGGTGTTCTGAAGGTGATCGTATACTATGTCTTTACTTCTTTAAATAAATTATAAGAATTAAATATTCATGAAGTTCCATTGTTTGGCTTAGTACATTTGCTTCCTGTAGCATAATTCGTTCAACAATTTTGTACAAACTGTATAAGTATGTATTAATTGCTATAATGTAATTTACAGATTTCCTCCCATATGGCTGATTGGAATAGTAGATACAGCAAAATATCAGCCAGCGACATTTGCTAATAAATTGTGTGCCTGAGCAAAAAAAGCTGTATTCTCCGTAATTCATACTCCACAAATTTTTGTGATTGCATCATGTAATTTGTTTTCAGTCAGGGCTTAACATAACCCCACATGCCACGGCATCATCAGTGTACCTCCAAATCATCTTCACTTGGGAGGCAAAGATGTACCACCTTATCTGGGAACGTGAACTTTGTGCCTTTGCAAAAATGGTTATTATTCAAAATAATTATTATTTTAAAACAAATTGTCCGTTCAGCGGCTCAAATACTATAGTGTCAAACACCTGGAAAGGCCAATTTTGCAGAAGGCAATCTTACAAAAGACAAGGGTAACCATACTTTGAGCTATGCTCATTCTTGCAGGCTCCCTGGCTCAGCTGCAGGCAGGGAGACGTGGCACCGGCTGCTCAGTAGCTGTTGTGGCAATAGAAGATACTTGGAAGAGGGAGCAACTGCAGAAGTCAGCTGTATCAGCACCGGACTTGCATCCCTCCCTGGTCTACAGCCACTGAACCGAGCCTTGCTCCCCCTTTTCCATCCACGCCCATTGATAACCTCCAGGTTGCCTGCCAGGGTTCTGCGGGTGCAGGCAGCTCTTGGGGGCCGGGCGGGCAGTGGTGCCCAAGGGAGTCATCTGCCTGCAGCAGCTGGAGGGTTTGGAGGGTTTTATTCTCTCTAGCTCAGCAAGTACAGGCCCTGAAAGCGCTGTCAGTGACTGTCAGGAGAGCAGACACGGCGGCGTGTGGTTTCCATATCTGTTCTGAGTCAGTGAATTCCAGACCAAATGCATTTAATTTCCCAAGTCAAAACAAGGTTTCTCTCTAGGAGACAGCCCGCTTGCGCTGAGCCTGAGCACACCTCTGCCTCTCGGCTTGCAGAGCTCCAGCAGACGGAGCTGGCTCGGAAGCCATTTGTTAGTAGGAGGTAAGGTCCGGTGTGGCCTGGGGAGGGGCGGTCGGTGGGGCTGCTGTGCTGGGGAGAGCCCCCGGTGGGGCTGGGGATGAGGCGCTGCTGGCCGCAGCCCCACGGCTGCCTGCACCGGCAGGGACGGGCAGCTGGGGAGCTGGGTGGTGTTGGACGGTGCGACTCCTAGGTTACTTGGATGTTGTTAAGCCAAAACCCAGGCTTTACAGTCCTGCCCTGCCTGCGTACAGCAGGCCCGGGCAGCAGAGAAGACGTATCGTGCTTTTCTTTGGTCTTCGCTTACATTAGGAAGAAATGCAAAAGCAGGAACATGGGTAAATCCCAGGACCTTGACAGGGGCTTTTCCTGCCCTCCCTGTTCGCTCAGCCCAGGTGAGGCACTCCTGCTGCCGGGGAATGCAAGCCAATTCCAGTAGTGAAAAATGCAATGGGGAATTAGATTTCCTTTTTTTGCTTTGAGTTTTTCTCTTTCATTCAGCATTTGCATGTACACTGCTTTAGTAGAAGAGCCAGGCAAGCCCTAGCTCCTTTTTTACGCAAACAAGGGGTGAAGAACATCTTTGCCGAGCTGCACGTGTTCCTGCCACGAGCTCCGAGCTCAGCTGTGAGGCTGAGTCAACGTGGCAGGTAGGGGAGCTCGTGACCCAGGCTGGCTAGTACACAGGACGTGGCCCATTTTTTACATATAAAGTGTTCTGCTCCGAAGAAATAGTGATTGTGTGCACAGTGTTGCTATTAGAGAGAGCTGGGTCATATTATAACGAGGGCAGGGCATGATATAGCTTTAAATATGAATCGAAATGACTGTAAACAAATGGTGTTTGTGACAGCTTTGCTGTTACTGCATGTCCAGTATCGGGAATGCAGTGGGGAATGCAGGTACCAAAATGAATGTGTAAAGAAACTATGTAAAAAGGGCATTTGAGTGTCTGTGTGTGTGTGTGTATAAGGACAGTTTCCACAAAATCTTCTGCAGTACCGTGTTGACACTTGCATTAGCTAATCATGCAGTCAGTTTTAATAATACAGATGATTCCTTCATGCTCAGCTCATGTTAATGATATGTATTGACTTTTGCATATTGTAAATTGTGCATGAAATGACCCATTTCTGTCTACTAGAAATGGTACTGTGCAATTATTACTTTGCTACACAGTTGGAAGAGAGAGTCTCAAAAAAGTTCCCTCTGCATTCACTAGCAAAGTAGTGGGTCCTAGCCTGAGAAGTACATTCCAGGATCAACTTCATGAATTTCAATCTGCCCGTTTACAAAAAAGAAAGTTTTTCTTCATGGCACAGCCTTAAGGATTTGTCTTTGAACTTCAGCACTTCTGCGTGTGTCCAAATACAGGCGATGTTATCTAACAAATAAATAACGAGTTATTAGGGTGTAGGAAAAAAATCATGCAAAGTTCACAAAACAGTCCCATGCTAGTGCCATTGGTCCTCTAATGCTGTTGCTGATATTTATCTAAAACTGTATTAAAATGAGGAAAATCAAGAGGTGTTATTCAGCAAGGTATTCCAATATTTCAGTTTTTTTCATCTTCAGCTTGGAAAAGGGTCAGTACAAATGAAAAACGTAATTAAAAATAAATAAAAGTACATGGCATGAATATTCCAGGAAAGTGCTGTGAGATGCAAAAGCAACCTTCACATTTCTGCAAGGCACAGTACCCGTTCTGAGTCATCCCCCGCTCAAAGTGTTCTCATTTCAGCCAGTTTGATTTGGGTTTAATGCAGGTGTTGGAGGTTTTCCTTGCACGGTTCTCTTTAATTGTGTTTTCAACAGTTTCATGTGGCTAAGTGCCCGTGCAATTTCTTCTTTTTCCGGCAAGTGAAAGGTCAAGATGTGCTTTCCTGAGCGCTGTAGCGGTACCTGGGGCGGTACCAGGCGGGCGCTCCAGCGGGACCTGCTGCTCCGGCTGCTGGAGGTGTCTGTGGAAGAGACTTGGGGTGGACAAATGCTCTAGGACTCGTGTTCACTGTCCTAGAGCATGGGATGTGTCATGTTGGCATGGGATTTGTGATGTTACTGTTTTGTCTAGCTATGTCTTGAGCTTTGGCTACATTTATGCGAATACTGTGGTTGCTATATTTCTCTTGCCTGTGCACTGCCTTTTGTGTTCTATTTATTGCCCAAAAGGTACAGAGTTACACCAGCTGAGAGGTGTATGCTATGCAAATTGTGGTGCATAATTCTCACCATCCCTTGGTACCATGTGTGCTGATGAAAGTGATTTATCAGGAAAGAAAAGGAAGTTTTTGCATGGCAGGTCTTTCTCTTTATCTGCTTTGCTCATTGCTTTAGGATTAGGTGTGACAGCTTCATGCTTCTCTAGCATTGTTTGTTTTGCCATGTTAATATTGTGTCAGTAAAAGGTTAGTTCTCTTCCCGTTAGGAATCAGACACTAGAGAGGAGGTTTCCTCCTCTCATGCCCCCCTGCATTCCACTTATTCACAGAGCACATGCATGTTTCTTCAAAAAGAAGAATAAATCCCAAGCCATGAATTAAAGAATGTGTATTAACCACTTATTAGATAATATGGACCAGTTATATAATAAATATGGCAGAGTATTACCGCCAGCAATAAGCTTATTTTTGCATTAGAATGTTAATGGAGCAATAATAAGTGCAGAAAGAAGTTTATATTGAATGCACACTACGAAATATGTAGTGGCAGTCTCCCCGAGCTGGTACGAGGCTCCCTAAAGCCAGTTAGCTGTGACAATGACTCACGGCCTTCCTGTCCCAGCTGCTGAGTCCTGTATAAACCACCCAAATGGGCATGAAGGAAGACAAGGCAGCAAGGGAGCGGGCATGGCTCGCTCCGTGCGGGAGGTCCTGGTCTCTGGCCCTGGATGTGTCCCTCCAGCCAGAGACCCTGGGGCCCCAGGCAGCACCCATGGGGACACGACCACTCTTTGCCTTTAAAACTAACAGTTAATTTTATTATTTAGAAGAAAAGGGTGTAGGGAACTAAGAGGTACTTTCCCAAAGCAGTCTTGTGAATCTAGATATGAGCTTTAGGGATTGTGTTTTTTTGTTTGTTTTTTTTTTTTTTCCCAGCCAAACGACTCATTGATTTTTGCCTCTTTTCCCCCAATATTTTCAGAACAGTACATGTTTTTGGTGAATTTACTGCTGGAGGTATTTTTCTCCAAGGCACTGGAAGCAACGCTGCAAACGCTGGTAAGAATCAGAGCAGGCCTAATGAGGTTTAAGAAGTAGACGTGCAGAACAGGGATATGGGACCAGTATGATAAAAAATGGAAGCAATAAAAGCCATTTTATTTGCTGATTTCGGCTCTGTAGGTGAGGTGATAGACTTCCTTTCCAGCCTGGGAAGGAATTCCTTGCTGCGTCTGAATCTTCTTTGGTTTCTGGTCATTGAACAGCTTCAAATTGAAACTTAACAAAATAACACAAAATGGGGCTATCGCCTCATTCAGACATGCCTAAAAGGGCCTTTTCCTTTGTGTTCCCCTCTCTGCCAGCAAAAAGAGGTCTTGCTCTTTCTCATCCCCTGCTGAGCCTTTAGCTCCTTTCAGCCATTGTATCCCCCCGCACCACGCAATGCTGAGAGTCCTGACATTTCTCTGTGGGGTAGCACATGTATATAAATGCAGAAAAAGCTGCGTGCTCGCTCCTGTGTGCCCACAGCAAGGCAGCTGCCTCCTCTGACGCCAAGCAAGCCCTCAGCCCTCCTGTTCTTGGCACGTCTTTGTTTTGGGGTGCGGGCACTGGCCGCTGCAGCTGGAAGCAAGACCCAGGCACGAGCACTCACCATCCCGGTGGGTTGTTCTTCAGCAGCAGCACATCCAGTAACTCCTGCAATTGGTTAATAAATAATTAAATTCTTACCAGAAAACATTCTCTCATTGTTAATCATGAAAATCCTACCTTCTCGCTTAAGAGCATCTGCTCCATGCACCCCGAGAAGTGCTGCATTTTGAATTATTTTGTGGCAAGAGTACAGCTGGATTTCAGCTGGGCTCCGTGGATTACATGCGATATCATTTATTTCTTGAATGAGCAGAGGTTTTATAATTCTTTTATAGCCTGACACGACTTGCAGTCTTTTTTTGAATTGACAGGTAAATACTGGGGGGGTAGGGTGGTCTGCATTATTCATTGTGCTTGAAAGAAATGGGTCTTTTCTCTGCCAGCCTCTGCTGACAGGGACTTTCCTAGCAGGGAGGAAGGTGAGGCTCTTCTGCTGTGCTGACGGGTCCCAGTAAGCAAGCACTGGCATGGGGCTTTGCCTTCGGCCCTGGCGTGTGCTGCTGGCACAAGCAGAGCGTTATACGACATGAGTCAAATGGCAGCTTGGCTTATGTGGGAAGCTTTAAGCTGAACCTTATGTCAGCAGCACAAGTGAGGAAGTTGAGTGAAGGCTGAGATCTGATGACACTTTTCCTTTATTGCTCTCATGGGCTGACTTGGAGAGGGATCTGTTCTGACGTTATGAAATGTGAGCATCTTCGCAGTCACTTGCTGTGCGTACTAGTGCCTGTCCCCAGGCCAAGGCAGCAGAGAACACCTGGGGAGCCGGGGGTAACTCCAGGAGGGAGGGAAAAGGAAAAGTAAATGTTATTTTTGACTACTAAACAGATGTGGAGGTCACTGCTGATGATGGATATGAATGCGTCTTTAGCTTTACATGGCAGGAATGAGCGTCTTTGCGGTTGCTCCCGTTGACGGAGAGGGCCAAGCAAGCTCTGCTGCACGGGCAGACCCACTCTTCAGAGGTGTGCTCTGTGAAAAGTTCATTCTTTGAGTCTTGGCAATTTCTGTTGATTGTGCTTTTGTGAAGGACTTTGCAGAGGGTCTTGCTTCTGCTTGGTCCTCAAAGCCAAACTGAGTTGAATGGCATTTGATCGCCCAGGACATGGTTTCCATCACCATTTGGTGGATAATAAAGAAAAAGGAAAGCAAGTCCGTTCTCCACCGGGTAAGTTAGTGAAAGCAGCCGGCTTACAGGACACCGCAACACAATGTAGTGATGGGGTTGCCCTGAGACCAGGCAGCAACGTATGGGCATTGCAGTGACTGGACCAGAGCAATGTGACCATGCTTAAGAGAGTGAGAATTGTTGCAGAGAAGGGTAGAGAGGAAAAATACGAACGACAGAGCTGGAAAGAATTCAAAGCTTAATCCCCTAATTAATCCCAATAACTAATATTTAGTACAAAAAAGAGCCTTTTAAAATCATGCCATCCTGGAACACATGTGCGCTTTTTCTAAGTCTTTAAATAGCTCACTGGCTATATTTATATGACAGTTTAGCTTAGCATGTTTTCTTTTTCTTTCTTGCAGGTTTTTTTTTAAGAATTCTTTCTTTCAATAGCTCTTTCACATATTTCATTAACATTGTGTTTTCTTAAAATCTTTTTGCAGTGATTAGAATTTTAAATGCATATTTAAAGAGAAACCGAAGAGATTAAATGAATGTTAATAGAATTTAAGGCACTCCATTAGTGACTTTTTGCCATATTTGTAAAATTCATGAGGCAACATGTTTAATTATATATGCTGATGAAATCCAGGTTGTAGGGCCTACCAGTGAATTAACGTCAACATTATATGTTTAGTTTAAGGTTGAACAATGCATCAATCTTCATGTTTTCTGGCATAAGTCATTCATCAACACTGTCAAAGTCATGCAGATTCTTTTATCAGCAAGTTACTGATAATTTATAGAGAAGATAATCTGAATGTTTGGCCACTTCTCCCTAAAGCTGAGTCTTTTGCATGTATTCTCTGTTTTTCTGAATTCACATTTTTGTAGCACCTCAAGAGCCTCATTCATGCATGTTCTTGCCCTTGAAGAGACCCAAAATAGCACAAAAATAAAAGTCCAGCACACGGAAGAAAGTAGTGTAATTCAACCCAAAATATATTTTCTCTAGGACCCCAATAAAGCACTTTAACTCCCTGCAGACCTTCACAGCTCATGATGTAGTACTTTGCCTTTGCCTATCTTCTACTATGCGATTCTGAGTTTTCTATCCCCAGTTTAAACCTTAATCTAAATTTAGGAGAGATTTAGGTACCAGTGCTCTAACAGGAGAAGGACAGGCACCCAGCTGAGACACAGCCTAATGACATGCCACTGAATAAAATCAGTCTCTGCCTGCAATAATTATAATTTTAAGCAGGCCAGCTCGCATGATTCTTAAGTTATCGCATACCATTACAGCCCCGCTGCAATTGCACAGCAGGTCGTGCACCTCAAGTCCGATGGCCAGTTGCAAACCACTCTATTTGTGAGCCGGCTGCTGTCAAGTCTGGGAGATTTCCTCTGTCAGGGGATGGAAACGGGACTGAAGTTGGGCATTTGCAAGCGTCCCTTAGCACAGCCCCTCTCCTCGGCAGCTCCTCCTTCCACCCGGCTGCCCCTCCAGCCTGCCAGGTGCCATCTGACTCCGGCAGTGGAGGGAAAGTGGGGCTTTTGGCATGAAACGGGGCATTTTCCTCCACTTCCGCAGAACACCAGGGGAGTATGGAGGAGTCGACCAGGCTCTAGTGTTGGGGTGCAGATTTTGAGTCATTTTTCCTATTAACACAGGATGGATTTCGGTCTATACTTCTATGAATAAAAGCCTCAGTTACCTGGTGGCAGTTTGAGAACAGAGCAGTACGAAGTAATCACTTAAGTTCCAGCTTTCAAGATTTTTTTTCTGTTTTTATATCTTTGTAATTCTGCTCTCAAGAATAAGTTTGTTCTCTGTGAACCATGAATTTTGGACTGCCTACCGTAGGTGGTTTAATGCTGGTTTTGTAGTCACTATATATTCTCCTGAACCTGATTAACAGTCTTTGTGCTACTGTTGCCTGGAAGTTATCCAGTATAACAATTTCACTGGAGAATGGGATTTCATCAAAATGTATTACAGGAGTGTGCCAGTTTCAAAAACTTTAATCAGAAAAGGGATCTCGGAGCCAGGAAGCTATTTTCTGTTGAAAAGAGACACTGTGTTGAATGCAGGTGTGTTCTCAATTCATAAGCTGTTTTCACATTTTTCTTCCTACTTGGCAAAGCTACTACCTGAGAAGTTTAATTCTTCTGCAGGATCTTGGGCCACTCCAGCTCTCGGCACAGCTGCAGGTCACAGCTGTGGTGGGTATCATGCGAGGAGTCTGTCTGCTCTGCCTAAAACAGTCGTACATTACTCGCCCCACTCCAAAGTCCGGCTGATTATTAAACAAGGTTTTAAAAAATTGAAAAAAAAATCCCCTGACCCAACAATCAAGCCTGCTGAGGCAAGTGTTAAACACTTGGTACAATATTAGAGACAGAGCCATGAGGCAGCCCAACACGTTTGTCCACCATCAGTCTCAGCGAGGGGTGGCCGCAGGCACCTCGCTGGCGCTGCCCTGGTTGTCGTTTCTCTTCTGAAACAAAGAAAACCCTTGCAGGTTTTACTTCTCAGCCAGTGATAAACGTTGTTAGCTGTGCACAGCCCCTGGAGGCAGCCATCCTTGGCGATCGTGAAGCTGGGCGGTTAGTGCTGGAGGGGGAGGACGGGGAGCACGGCTCTGCCAGGAGGTGCACCGCGGTGTCCCCGTGCGCAGGGGACCTGCCCTGCTGGCACTGGCACCTCCTGGTACAGCAACCACCACTGACGGTGCTGGGGACCCCCGACCCTGCAATTAGCCCCATCACCATGGGAAAGTACGTGTAATGGGTGTACAGGGGCAGGTCGGGATAATTGTCTAATGGATGTGCAATGCTCGTCAGATCTCCTGGGTGTCACGTTTTGCCATTTCAAGTGTCACGCCTGTGGCAAACGACCAAGTCACTTGGCTGTGCAGTGTGAATTTCTTATTCAAGGTCTAGCTTGCTCTTTTTCTTTATTCAAAGTCTCCCATCTCTTAGCTGTTAGGTAGTCTGAGGACTTCTCAACTGAGAAGATCCAGCTTGTTCTTCCCTCGCCTTATTTTGATCATTTTGAAACAGTCAGGTGCTGACCCATAGCAGATGCTTAACTTTTAGCATAGGATAGTTCCACTGAACTATTTTACTGGGTTACTGTTTATGTCTCTAAAGGAGGATCAAATAAAGGCATTCAGCTGAAGTAAAGTCTGACTACAGAAAAATAAATGTGAGTTCAGGGACAAAACTGAACTCCAATAACTTAAAACAAAAGCAAAGACTTTAAGAAACTTCAGAGAGAGCCCTCGAATGCTCGCTGTGCTCCTGTTCAATCTGTGCACAAACCCAACACATTTCTTGGTGCACAGTGGTACAATGCTCATGTTTTCAGGACCAGCCACCAGCATTCGTCACTTTGAGTTCAGGCAGTGCTCTGCCTGTGCTGCATAGCTTTGTGTTGTGGTGAGGTAGTGTAGTGTTGGCAAACTGAGCTGGCACATAAATCATATAAGAAGGAAATATCAATAATATTGGACAATGTCCTTAATAATATGCTTTAACTTTTCATCAGTCCTGAAGTGGTCAGGCAGTGGGACTAGATGATCATTGTAGGTCCCTTCCAAGGGAAATATCCTCTTCTCTTCTCTTCTCTTCTCTTCTCTTCTCTTCTCTTCTCTTCTCTTCTCTTCTCTTCTCTTCTCTTCTCTTCTCTTCTCTAACAATGTACTAAACTGTTGCTTTCATTCTCCAGGATGCTTTTTATTCCCTGAAATATCCTATTTCTATTCTATTCTATTCTATTCTATTCTATTCTATTCTATTCTATTCTATTCTATTCTCTTATCTAACAATGTACTAAACTGTTGCTTTCATTCTCCAGGATGCTTTTTATTCCCTGAGTATCTTCTATTCATAAAAAAAAAATTATGAAGGAGTAATTAAGGCCAGGAGACCCCCGCACAGGTCTCTGGCCCAGCCCTCCGCTCCGGTCTGGGCGGACTTTGGAGTGAGACCAGGCTGCTCAGGATTGCACTTTTGCTCCCCCAGGCTTCTGGGCTCGGCTCAAGTCTGGCATTGCCTGAGCCACAGACAAACTGGGCTCATGAAGAGAAGGGCTCCTGACCTGGAGCTCTGCAGAGCATGAGGATTTACAAAAATCAGAGCAGTTCCAGGAAAATCTCTGACTAGAATCCAGATTTTAGTTTCTAGTAGCTACTCCTCAGAATGAGTCGTTTAACGTTTGGGTTGTTTTGCTATATTTGTTCCCATACATTACCTTCTCTGATTTTTCTTCTTTCTGTACGTGTAGGACTCCTGATTAGTGATGACATCATTCTTTGGTTTTGCTGTTGAAGAACATTTTAAAATAAAAATCAGCATCTCAGCCAGATAAAAATAATCCTTGGTTTAGTGCCCATGGATTTATTAGTATGACTACCTCTCTCTGCCATTGATGTGAAGCCTGATGTATTTTTAAAAACTCTTACCCACGGAGATCACTGAAGACATGTCCCTCTCTGTTAAAGATACTCAGTATGGGAGCATTTCAGAAGAAAAAAGAAAAAGAATTAAAGCCACAGCAAGATTTATTACCTGAGTACAAGTAACTGGCATGTGAGGGGATGGTTCCCTTCAGTGCTGTCTTGCATTCAGAAAGCCACCGAGACAAGTGGTGCTCCAAGACCTTGATGCAGAGAAGCCCTTTCCTGTTGAGCTTGCCCAGTTTCACATTAAATGCACCCAGAAATGGCTTTTGTGATGTTATCATTTGATATATAACGACAGCAAAGAGACGGAGATGCCTACAGGCTTATTTAGCACAAAAATTCAGCCTCTCGAAAAATCGTCTGGAGAGTAGGCAGGAACTGTAAGACCAGTGAACATTGTGCTACTCTTTAAACAAGGTTTTATTAAGTACATATTTAAAGAGGAATTGTTGAGATAAGTCAATGGGAAGACTAGCTCCCCTGGGGGCTGGGTCGCAGCCACATAAATACAGGCATGAACACCTCGCTTTATAATACAGTTATGTAAAATTAAGTTCTGTTTTTATTTCCTGTCCCGCTGCTCCTGCTGTTCGGTCTCCAGATGATGTCCTAATCCTCTCTTTGTCACTTAATTGCCGGTGTTAAAATTGCTTTCTTTGAGCCTCTGCTCAGCCATAACCGTTGCAGCGCTTGCACTGCCTGTCACTGCCCGGCACCTGCGCCGTCCCATGCCTGTGCTCCCGGGGCAGCCTGGCAGGGGCACCGCGGGGCAGCCGCTGGCACCGCAGCTGTGTCCCATGCGTGCAATGCGGGGGACAGACGGCGACAGGCATTACGGTCGCACCCTGGCCACCTTGCTGGAGACAGTGGGTTGCAGAAACGAGAGAGCACTCTGTCCCTGGAGCTGGAAAGGAGGGAGTGCACCAGCCAGTGCCACCCTTCCTCTGTCATTTCTTGCAGCCAGTCTTCTGTTAAATGGGTTGCAAGCCTGGAAATCACACAAATGTTGAAAGAGAGACTTTTTTGACAAAAGATGCTTTTCCTTGGCCAAAGCCAGGTTGCAGAGGAAGGTTTGGGGTCCCACCTGCCTCACTGCCCCAGCTTGGTTTGCCCAGAATTCTGGTAGCAGGACCTGAGGGGATGTGCTGGGGTCGGGGAGAGGTCCTAGAGAGGTACGAATTGTAGGAGATGGGGAAGGATCTAAAAGGAAAAGCGGATGGATGGCTTCAGTCACGAACAAACCTGGTGACATTTCATCTGCCAGTGTTTATAAGATACCCAGCTGTTAACGTTCACCTGTATACGGTTGTCAGTGCTTGTGCCAGCTCATACCACAGCTGGTTGGGTCACAGACCAGCCGAGGAGCTGTGACGGCTGTCCGCTTGTGACTGTGTCACTCGGGTGCCTTGGAGGCTCTTGAAAGCATCCCATGGGTGAGCCTTGGCAAAAACTCTCCACGACTGCCGGAGAGGCTTCTGGAGGTGGGTATGGATAAGCAGCGAATCTCCTAGCTGACAGCAACTGAGGCCCTACGCTGGCTTCAGCAGAGCCATTTACATCACGCTATTTACGTCAGCTGGGAAACAGCTCATTGACTTAATTGTGACTGTTCCAGTCTACATCAGCAGAAGATACACACTATATTTGTACACTTCCTTAAAAATACTAAAAGAGGAAAAATAGCACGAAATCCTGGTGCCTAATTAAGAAAATAAGTTTCTCTTAAGGTGACTTTTGAAATTTTGGCCAATGCTGACTCCTTAAAGACTTCTAATTAGTACATTCCCTATTGTCTTTGTAGGTTTATTTTTGCATTAATACATCTTTTCATAGTTAGTGCAAATATAATCTTCCTTCTGTTTACAAAAAGGAAAAAGATTTTGTTTCAACATAATGTCATTAAAAATGAATATTTTACAGATAAGCTTATAGCTGGAGGGGCTTTATATTTGCAGGATTATTCTTTCCTATTTCATAAAATTAAAGGGCAGAAAAGATATCAAGTATTTTCTAATACCATCAAAAAAGTTGACCAGTTTAATTGACATTTTTAAATAGGATTAATTTAGTACTTGAGAGAGATGAAAGATTGATAGGACTGGAAAGTAAAGGCTGTAGTTTATGAACATGACAAAATGTAGGCAGAAACAGCAGTGCGCTTCAAATGTCCTGCTGTTCTCTTTTAGCGTGTCCTGAACAGACTCTTGAGACAATAATTCAGACTCGATCTCATTTTGTCTTGAACCTATATAAAATGGAGAATGACAATCATTAAAAATTTTGCTGAGCTGGTGGATAGTTTGGGACTAAGAAACCTAGTGCAATGTTAAAAGTGCTGAGGCCATCACATTCACTTGAGTGATCTGAAGAGTGTAGAGGTGAAAGTCCAGCATCTAAGGAGAAGCATATTCAGAAAGTAAGATATATTATTTTACTTTCCTGCACAGATGACCATCTCCCGAGCTAATGCTTGCAATTTAAATACAATACCAAGAATTAATATCCTTCCATTTTAGGCAAGGACTACTTGCTATGAATGATGGGATTATTGTGTATTTGAGCTACATCTGAAATAACATACTTATATTGTCCTCAGAATTTAAACACTCGTAAAGATATGAGAGTGGTAGGAAAAGCAGGGTTTTTTTCTTTCTCTGTTTTTTCTCTTTTAGAGTGAAAATCATAGCTGAAATATTGAACAACCTAAAATATTCTTTAAAGTTCATTGTAGATGGAATAAACGATCCGTGCCTTAAAAGGTCATCCTATCTGTACTTATATATATTATGTTTTCTTCTCAGGTATAGAAAGATATTCTGGCTGACCATTATTTTTCAGACATTGCACAGACCAACTCATCTTTGAAATCAGTTATGAACAGAGAGAAACACTTATTTTTAATTCAGGCAACTGGGGGCTTTGCCGTGGTGAGACAGCAGTGAGCTCAGCAGAGCTTGGGGCAGGGGCACCAGGGCAGGAGACCCTCCTCTGCCCCATCCCTGCCAGCGGGGACCCCGGGTAGGAGCGGGGCAGAGCGGTGCCTGTGGTCCTGGGAAGGGGGGACGCTGTCTCGGAGAGGGGCGGGGAGGTAGAAGAGGGGCACAGAGCTCTCCGGGAGGGCGGCGAAGCAGCCTGGGAAGCTACAGTGTGGTACTGGACATCCGCAGGGCTGCCTCTGCACCCTCCCCAGGGAGAGGACAGGGCAACGAGCAATTCTCTAATCAGCTTGTACCCGCGAGTCATTATTTCCGTGTCGTAGGAAAGCACGGTTCGTGTAGCTGTGGCCAGCCTCTGTGCCCTGCGAGTCGCAAGGAGCAGAACGAAACGGCATCTGCGCCCGCCAGACCAACAACTTGCAAACATCGCAATAGCTAACAGTGCCACAACGCACGCCTGTCCTCAGAGGGATTCACAGGCATGGGCGAAAGGCTGCATTTATCCGATAATGCACTTGAAGTGCACAATTCAAGTGGTGATCTTTAAAGTGCTCAATGAAGTACACCGAAACGCCGTGAAACAACTGTTCTTAAGCGGCTTCTGGGGATGCTGCTTTTAAAATATGAGTTTCATTTCTTTTGTGTGGTGTTCCAGGTCACTGGTCCTTTGTTCCACTTCTGTAAGTCCTTGTTGGATGACTGCCATTCCTCATCCTTCTTTGATTATTTCCAGCTTTATTTAAGAAGCTGCTCACTGCAGATCATTTAATGAGGAGGATTTCCTCATGCAGGAAAGCTTCCATCTTTTCTTTTAAGTGTCAGGGTGGATGTTTCCTCCGCTGAACAAGAACCATGTTTAACTGTTTTCTTTCTTTAATTCTTAGCGAAGAAGTTTCCCTCCTTTGGTTTAGTGTGAAGTGACAGTTTATAGCATCTCCCCTGGAACCGTTTTAAAGAAAATAGATAAATACTTGCATCAGATTCTGTGAAAATCGTATCTCACCGGAGACGTGTCCATCTTGCTTGAGACCCTGTTCGGCTCGTTTTAGAATGTTTTAATTAGTGCTTTAGTAAAGCCATTGTCATTCCTGTATCAAAGTTACAGCTGGTCTGAGATTTTCAAAAAGTCCTATGAAGAGTGGAAAGCCAAGCTATTGCATGAGTCTTGAGAAGAAATAAGGCTGGAGGTACTGGGAAGGTTTGAAGGGACATTTTAATTTCTTCCTGCCCTTTGGAAAGGAAGAAAGATGGAGGGAAAACAGGAAAAATGGAAAGCCCTGCTGAGAGGGGACTCCTGGCTCTTGCAGCCAGCACTGGAGCACCCGGGAGGGAGCAAGTCCGTGGCTTTGGTGGCAGCACTTGGCGATGTCCATGGCAAGGACCTCCCCATCCTCACCGGTGGCTCCTCACATTTCACCACTACTGGTTTTGGCTCTCTAAGCTGCTCTGGCAAGGGTGACTTTCTGCTTCATTCACAAGACCCTGCAAGGCAGTGTCTGGCGCGTTGGGTGCTTGGGCAGGACCCCCCGCTGCTGCCAGCCTGTGTGCCCCGCGGCGTCCCGGGGACAGCCCTGAACCAGATGTCCTCCTGCCTGCACAGGCTGGGAGCTGGCGGCTGCCCTTGGCCAAGGCACGGCTGGAGCACCCCTTCCTGGTCTTCAGCTGGATGTGGGTTTGCACAGGGAAGGAGCAGAGGCCAAATGCTACTTCAAGTCTCTTTCCTATGACTTTTAGTATTTTTTTTTTTATTGCTTTAAAGGGAAAAACCCTTCCTTGGAAACTAAAAGGCAAATCATAACAATTAAACTTAAATGCAAGATCTCTTGGATCTTTGTTTTATACCCGGGTAAAATCTGCCTAAAATCACTTTATTTAGTATTCTTTCTTACTTCTCAACATGTTTTTATAGGCCAAAATGCAAATTAACCATCACTAGCAAGTTCAGATGAAGAGATGATACTACATAAGCGCAAGCTACGTGCCATGCATGTTCCAAGGAAAACAATGCCATTTATATGCAAAAATGTTTCAAATATGTCTCTGTACTCAGTTTCACTGCCTCTTACAGTCTGAAGGGAAATAATAAGTGGTTTTAATCCTATTTAGGGCAAATGGTCATCCATCCTCCTGCAGGCATGGCACTGGTCAAAAGACCAGCAACCAGAGGCCAGCAGATGTG